>NC_043014.1:72500-110000 GCF_006345805.1 Octopus sinensis
GTGAAAATGTGGCTGAAATAGTTATTTAATGGCCAACTGAGTGACTCCTGTGATTCTGGTATTTTCTCTTCTACTGTGAATATTTCTATTCTTAAAGTAATTACAAAAGAATTCAAGACAAATTTTTTCAGATGACAGAAATGTTATGTTGACACCAAAACACAGAGAATCCCATAACAGAGAATGTTTGTTGCCCAGAGAAATGGAACTAGCACCAAACAGTGACAAGTATGACTTGGTTAAAGACTGTTTTGGTCTTTAACAGCAGAATCAGAAAGGTCCCCAGAAGCCAAAGAGAAATGTAGTGTGAAATGGACAAGTTTAGTTATATTAAGTGTCAAAACATAGCTATAAGTTCAGATATTGCAGTTATGGCAGGGTTGTCAGCCACATGAAATGAAGAATGGATGAGTGAAAACAAAAGATGGAATCCTAACCACTGGAACATGTTTGATTGTTTATCTACTGGCTTTGGATTCAACTGGTTCTAAATGTCTATGGGAACTGAATATAAATGAACCAAGGAAATATGTAGTATCAAAGGTATTAGTATATCATGAAATGAGTAGTGACCGATCTGTTTAGAGCATTTCGTTGAAATGAAAGAAGCAAATGAGATGACAATCACAGAATGTTGGTGGATCTAGGTCCTTGCAGTTTATACTAGAAATAATCTAGACAGATCTAGGGTTACTGGACTTCAGAGAAAATTCTGTATTGAAGATCTTAACTCCGTTAAAAATGTGAGGGGAAATATGAAACTGATAGCAATAATGACGATGGATTTACAAAAACTTTTGTTTGTCACTGATGTACAAGGGAGATAGCGAGAGAGAAATAGTTTTCTGACCTCTTATCAGATTTAAGCAATTTGTTTATGTAATTGAATATTCCTTCATTATTGTTAACTTAATCCATTAATCTTTTGGCACTATAACTACTTGCAATTGTTCAAATCAAGATCGAACGCCATGTAAATCAAAAGACAACACACAACTCTCTTAAAAGATATTTACTTGAAGACATCAAGAACAAGGTTTTAACAGAGTTGTATCCCTTGTCTCTGCAATAACTGAACGACTGGAATATCTGAAGATGGAAGAAATATCGTTGATCACAGATCTGTTCAGTCGAATCTATTCAATAAAACCTATTCAATCAGATTTGTCTCAGAGTTAAATAACAACAAATGTTTAGTTTTCTACTAATTATAACCAATTTAATTCACAATTACATTCTTTTCATCCCTGAACCATATATATTTCTTTACTACCCACAAGGGGCTAAACACAGAGAGGACAAACAAGGACAGACAAACGGATTAAGTCGATTACATCGACCCCAGTGCGTAACTGGTACTTAATTTATCGACCCCGAAAGGATGAAAGGCAAAGTCGACCTCGACGGAATTTGAACTCAGAACGTAATGGCAGACAAAATACGGCTATGCATTTCGCCCGGCGTCCTAACGTTTCTGCCAGCTCGCCGCCTGAACCATATAGGAGAGGCATTCATTTCACAACATCTCATAGCATTGCTGTTCATGTACAAGGGCTGAGCTTATGCAGAAACATATGAGAGAGACATGGAACTGATGTTAGTCTCATATCATTCAGTTCAATGGTCCTCAAAGGGATGATCCTGGCCCCTGGAATCAGTTGTTTATTTTTTTTTTTAGATTTTTAAGAAAAAGAGAAATTAAACAACAACAATGAGGGAGCTTGTACATGGCTGCTTGACCCGCAAGATGTAACAGCCAAGCTACATCCTCCTAGCACAGTAGTTCTTAATCTGAGCAGTAGCACAGCATCCCCCCACCCCCCCACCCAAGTACACACAAATACACTTGTAGATGTCGGAAGCTGACGAAGGAGCAGAAAGTGTCAAAAGATTTGACATATGAATAGGCCATAGGCACAAGGAGAATTGAAAGATCCAGTTTTGAATCTGAACCGGTGAGACAACACCCACAGATCTTGTCTACAAACAAACAAGCAAACAGAAATTTAATTCATTTTGACAGACAAACAGACAGAAATTCAATTTTATATATATGGATGTGTGTGTGTGTGTGTGTGCGCACGCGTGTGTGTGTGTGCGCACGCGTGTGTGTGTGTGTACGTGTGTACGTGTGTGTGTGACTGCGTTTGTTCCCCCACCACTTCTTGACAACCAGTGTTGATGTGTTTACATTCCTGTAACTTAGCGGTTCGGCAAAAAAAATCAATAGAACTTTAAAAAAAAAATACTGGGGTCAATTCAGTCAACTAAAATTCTTCAAGGTGGTGCCCCAGCATAGCCACACTCAAATAACTGAAATAAGTAAGAGATAAAATATATATATATATAAATCTTAGGGTAGCAAGAATATTCATCGAAAAATTCTTAGTTACCAGTGGTCTAGCAAGAAAGAAAAAATTAGTGAATAGACTCTATATTATTCAGAGAAGAATACAGTGTCCGTTCAAACACAAAAGAGATACCCGAAGAATAGGATATCTGACTCACTAGAAAGAGCAGCTAAAACTCCAAGCCACCAATTGTTGTAATTCCGAAGTGATTGAAAAATAAAAACGTTTGGTGGCTTGGAGTTTTAACTGCTCTTTCTAGCGATTCAGATATCTTATATATATATTTATATATAAATGTAAGATCCAGGGATCAAGGTGTAGGAAGACAGTTAGCTTCAAGCAAACAACTTTCGAGAAAAATAGTAGTTTATTGAGATGGAAGGTTGCGGAAAGTTTTTCTTTTATCAAAGAATGATGAGCTGAAAAAAGTTCTCTTTATATTCCTCAGTAGGCAACCAGGGTTGCCGAGTGTGTGAAAAAGAATACTAGAGTTACAGAATGAAGTATGGGAAATCTGGGATACATATGTTTCATAGCGAGTGAAGCCTCAGAAATGATAAAATCCAAGCAAGGTGTATACCTCCAGCTACTCTTCAGGCCAACGGCATGATTAAAGGTTACATTGTGACAAGGAGGTACAGGTTGACACAAAGAGGAATCAATCAGAATGTGTGTGTGTGTATGAATATATATATATATAATATATATATATATATATATATATATATATATATATATATATATATATATACATATATACTGTATATACATATATATACATATATATATATATATCACTGTGACCAACCAGGATATCAGATGTTGCTACACATCGCTGGTCACAATGCGCTTCGCATTGTTTTAGCCTTCAAATGACGCCACCCCGCTGGCTAAGCGAGCAGGCCAACAGAAGAAAGAGTGAGAGAAAGTTGTGGCGAAAGAGTACAGCAGGGATCGCCACCACCCCCTGCTGGAACCTTGTGGAGCTTTAGATGTTTTTACTCAATAAACACTCACAACACCCAATCTAGGAATCGAAACTGCGATCCTACGACCGCGAGTCCGCTGCCCTAACCACTGGGCCATTGCACCTCCACTATATATATATATATATATATATATATATATATATATAATATATATATATATATATATATTATATATATATATATATATATATATACTGTATATACATGTATATATATTCATGCACACACACGCACACTCACACACACACAAATACACACATTCACATACAAACACACACACACACTCAACACACACAGCCATACTCATATTCATAAATATTTAGTGTCAACTGGTTTATGTCTGCTATACATAGCAGGGTTCTGTTGTTATTCCATCTTTCCTGTAGAGAACCCTTCTATTGCTGCTCCCCCAACCCAGAACAATCATTAACGTCTCCTTTCAACCAGGCCACCTTCCAATTCCCTGCCCACCACCACCTAGCCTCAATTACATTCACCAACCTTTCCCATTCACCATATGTTCATCAACTCCTCTACAAACTTTACTTGTTTACTTCTTCTTCTTCTTCTTCTTCTTCTTCTCTTCTTCTCTTCTTCTTCTTCTTCTTCTTCTTCTTCTTTTCTTCTCCTCCTCCTCCTCCTCCTCCAGCCTTTCATAAATCCAGTTTTATAAATGGATTCGTTGAAATACTTTCTTCGCCTGAATTCACTTTCAGTACTCACTTTGCTGCCTTATACATTGCCATATAAGGCGACTTATATGCATATACACTCGTGCAAACATTTACACACACATATGTCCATTCATTCAGATAGACAGACAGACACACGTCATCATCATCATCATCCTGTAATATCCATTTTCAATGCTGGCATGGGGTGCACAGCTTGACCAGAGATAGCAAGTTTGCTGGTCCAAAGCAGACATGCAATTTATGTGAGTGTCTTTTCAAAACATTGCCTGCTTTAAAAATTCACATCAGACACCATGATAGATCTAAGGCTTCCAAAAGCATATTACTATTCGTATTACTACTTTTATTAGTAAAGTTTATGCTTTTGAAACTCATTATAACAGAAATCTATTTTATTAATCCTTTAATAATTCAAATTGCATGGGAACAAATATAATTTTATTTAAAACCTTATTTAAAAAGGTTTTTCAAATTATAAACAACAGAACAAAATTATAAACAAGTTATAAACAACAGTTACATTAAATTTCTATAAATTAATGAGAACCTTGTCCCTGTAGATTTTTGTTTAATTTCTCAATATTAGGTGCATAATTTGAGGGTTTTAGCTTCCTGCAAAGTCCCAAATGTTGAATTGTCAGACAAATTCAAAACTCAAAACAGATTGCATATGTGAAAAAATCTGTTCGCATGTATATGTTGAGCCAAAGGCTGAAAGCAGGGCATATGACATTTTCTTCAAAGAACTGAATTTTTCAGGCTACGACATCCAGCAATTGAAGATGGCAACAGACTTCTCCAAGCAGCTTCTTTCAAGAGTTTTTCGTATTCCACAAATTTTGTTTTCACAATTCTGAAGTTGTTAATTTTTGAAATTTGAGTCGGCTAGCCAGATAATTGTCTGGACCCCAGTTTTCTGGCATAGTTTCTATGGCCCGATGCCCTTCCTAAAACCAGCCACTTTACAGAGTGTGGGTACTTTTTACATACCACTGCCACAGGTGCATTTATACAGCACTGGCATGATTGCATTCTCAGTGCAAATTTCATCTTTACCAGGTGATTTACCAAGATTCAACTTATTTATTGCTGTTACTTCCTTGTCTCTTGAGGGGGAAGAGTCCAAACAGCTGATGACAGGGGTCTGTTGAATAGTGTCAATTAATGCATCATTTACAACTGACTTATGGTTTACAAATTCAGAGAAATGTTCAATCCACTGACTTCTGATTTCTATTGATTTAGTAAGTTTGGATACAGCTCTCCTTGGAAAGCAAAGGAGCTGATGCTGAACGCTTAGGCATATAAACTTGCTTCATAAGATGATAGAGCCTCTGGATGTTATTTGCATTAGTGGTGGTTTGAATATCACAAGTAAGACCTTCCAACAGATATTCGGCATTTTCCTAAAATTTTGCCACTCTAAAGATTTTGTATTCTTATAATGGTTAAGTGCTAGATTCTACTGCACATCTGATGGTTCTCTGTGCAATACACCGTAGGTATTATATTTTGCAGAGTCTCAGTACCTCAGCAGATTCTGTGGGAAGCACCAGTCATATGCCATTTTGAATTACCGATTTTGTAAAATTCATGTATTCATCTGAAGAAAGATGATTTTATAAGGATGCAATGTACTCATTGATCAATTACAAAATTCGTTAGAAATGGCTGTAATGAATCGACACCTTTTATTCTTTTATTTGTTTCAGTCATTTGACTGCAGCCATGCTGGAGCACCACCTTTAGCCAAACAAATTGACCCCAGGAATTATTCTTTGTTAGCCTAGTACTCAATCTATCTGTCTCTTTTGCCGAACTGCTAAGTTATGGGGGCGTAAACACACCAACAATGGTTGTCAAGTGATGGTGGAGGGACAAACACAGACACACAAACATATGTAATATATATATATATATATATATATGTATATATACGATGGGCTTCTTTCAGTTTCCGTCTACCAAATCCACTCACAAGGCTTTGGTCGACCTGAGCCTATAGCAGAAGACACTTGCCCAAGGTGCCACGTAGTGGGACTGAACTTGGAACCATGTGGTTGGTGAGCAAGCTACTTACCACACAGCCACTCCTGTCCATCAATTGTTTCCTATTTATTTCTAATTCACCTATCTCAGAACATGTCCCTTGCATATTCCAAAGTATATTATGGACTGTGTATATTTAATAAAATGCACATGTCGGAAGAGCTCAAAAGTGGATTAAATATTCAGTTGAGTCCAATCTAACTGCATACATTATCCGAATATCATTCTGCCAGAACTGCTGTACCAAGGTTGGTAAAGTACCTTATTCCACTGAATCTTGTCTATATTATGTATATATATATATATATATATATATATATATATATATATATATATATATTATATATATGTGTGTGTGTGTACAGTGAAGGTATGGAGTGCTCAGCCACTTACTCATTAACTTCACAAGCAGGCTATTCAATTGATCAGATCCACTGGAACACTCATGTGTGGTGTGTGTGTGTGTGTGTGTGTGTGTGTGTGTGTGTGTGTGTGTGTGTGTGTGTGTGTGTGTGTGTGTGTGTATTTGTATGCATGTATGTTTGGGAGACTGCAGCAGTCTGACTTGCCAGGAAAGGACCCCGTAATGCTGAACAGGAATACAAATTGCACAAATCAGAGATCAACTGGAAAAAGCGCAATAGATCATCCAACCACCTCAAGCAGGTGACAAAAAATGCAAAGCTTGAATTTGAACAATGCATAGCAACCAACCCTGACTGCAAAGTGTTCTGGAAGTATGTACACTCAAAGCAGAGACCTCATTCTCCAATTGGTCCCCTTCACAATCCCCACACTGGCAATCCCAAAGAATGTGCAGAAATCATTGGAAATACTGCTAAGCATTTCACCCAACGTGCTAACATTTCTGCCAGCTTGCTGCCTTTCATGTTTTCAATATTATCAATTCTATGAGTGTCTATGTGCCTGTGAGAGAGAGAGAGAGAGTGTGTGTATGTGTGTGTGTGTGTGTGTGTGTGTGTGTGTGTGTCTGTGTGTGTGTGTGTGTGTGTGTGTGTGTGTGTGTGTTTACACATTCGTTACATCTATAGTAAATTATAGTAAAGGACATTTTAAGCCGTTTTGATGAGCCCACATCTAATGAAGTAGCCATCTTTATGGTAGGTGATCTCCATGAAAATTGTGATATTCTCTTTTGTACTCGAGATAACAACCTTAAATGTGTTTCAGAGACTCATCCCTTTTATGATGCTCTCCAGTATCCTCTTATTCTGTGGAATGGACAAGATGGATATAATTTCAATATTCCACAGACTGAACCTGCAACAGGAAAGCCAATTACAAACAAAGAGATGTCAAAAATGACTTCTATTCTTACCAACTGATGTTAAGACCAGAACAATCAAATCAATTACACGTGTATCATGATCTGCTTCAGCAATTCCTGCTTGATATGTATTCTAAAGTTGAGAGTCAGCATCTCCTCTACATTCGTAACAATCAAAAAAAAGTTAAGGGCTAAAAATTATGTTCATCTCCAAGATACTCTGGAGATAGATGGTGATATTAAAAACATGGGGCAACTTATAATCCTCCCATCATCCTTCACAGGTGGTCCTCGATATATGCAAGAACAAACACAAGATGTTATGACATATGGCAGGATATATGGGAAACCAGATCTTTTTGTCACTTTCACCTGCAATCCTAAATGGGAGAAAATAAAATCTAACCGTCTTCCAGTGCTGCATCTTCTAGTATTGCAGCTACCCTCCTCAATGGGGAAAGAACTGTTCATTCTATATCCAAGCTCCCTCTAAACCTTGCAATGAAAGAACCTCAAATGTGCAACATTTCCAAAATACTCTGCAATGGCAACAGATCTCCAACAAACTTGCCTCATTGTCTGGGATGAGTGCACTATCACATTGTGGAGCTCCAGAGGTACTTGACCGTACCCTCCAAGACATAAAAAACAATAGCAGGCTCATGGGGGGGAGTAACAGTTCTTCTTGTAGAAGATCTTCGTCAAACATTGCCAGTTATCTCCAAAGGATCAAAAGCTGATGAGGTCAATGCATGCTTCAAAAAATCGTATCTTTGGAAACATGCGAAAAAACTTCATCTTACAAACATCAGAGTACTACTACAAGGTGATCGTATGAGCTTCTTAAGATTGGTGAAGGGATATTAGCATTCAACTCAAGACTTTAGCTACATGAAATTACATGCAATCAAATGATACTTTCTCTTAGGGATCTTATGAATAAAGTATTTCCTAATTTATCAGTAAATTACACTGATGTAAACTGACTATGTGAAACAGATATACAAGCTTCAACTAATGAAATGGTTGATAAACACAATCATGAATTTCTTCAAAAGTTAACAGGTACATCAGAAATGACTTTTCAATCAACTGACAACAGCCGGCCAAGATTAGGTTGTTTGATTCCCTGTCGAATTTCTGAATACACATAAACCCACTGGGATGCCACTTGACACTAAAACTGGATGCTCCCATTATGTTGCTTAGAAATCTTGACCCATCTCACCTGTGTAATGGAACTCGCTTAATTGTTACTTCCATGAAGCCTCATGTCCTACAGGTAACAATCACAACAGGTAGTCACAAAGGAGAAAATGTCTTTATTCCAAAAATTCCTCTCATACCTACAGATGTTTCATTTGAATTTAAGATATTTCAGTTTCCAGTCAAATTAAGTTTTGGTATTTCAATTAACAAATCTCAGGGGTCAATCTCTCAAGGTAGTTGCACTTAATCTCTCTACTACATGCTTCTCCCATGGCCAACTCTATGTTACTTGCTCACGAGTTGGAAGCAGCAACAATTTATTCATTTGGACATAAACAAAAAAATTACACAATGAATATTGTTTATCCTGAGGTGTTAAAACACCTAGTTTGAAACTCTATTATCATTACAACTTGGATACTTTAAAAATAAAATATAGATATTTTGAAATAATTATGACAATATATCATTATATTTATTGTTTACTAATCTGAATAAGAACAGCATTAACCTTGGCAATGCCAGGTCATTCAGCTGGTGTGTGTGTGTGTGTGTGGTGTGTGTGTGTGTGTGTGTGTGTGGTGTGTGTGTGTGTGTGTGTGTTGTGTGTGTGTGTGTGTGTATGTGTGCGTGTGTTGCAACGAAAGACTGGCCCAAGCTATGTCTAACTTAATAAGCACCACCTGTTAGAATTCACTAAATCCTTTGTAAGTCAAGTCTTGTGGTGCCATGGCCCATTCTAGTAGGGATTTCTTGTTGAGTGGGTTGTATCTAGGTAGAGGTGGCTTATTTGGTATCCCTTGAAGAAATTTGTCCAGTTTCCGTTTAAAGGTAACAGGATATTATTCCTCTTTGATTTGTTTTGGGAAAATGTTAAATAGGGTAGGGTTTGTTGAGGAAAAGAAATTGTATTGCAGAGTATTTATGTGTTGTGATCCTGAATTGGGTAGGGGACGCATGGCCTGTGGTCCTAGCCTTGGATAAATTCTGAAACTAATGTTCAGCTCGTTTGGGCAATACTGGGGGTATATTCTCCAAATTGTGCAAATGATGTATTGCTGCCAGGGGTGCTGGGGAGAATAGAGTTTCAATGTATGCACACGCACACACATACACACACACACGCATACACGCCTACACACATACATACACGCATATATATACTTACATACTAACATAAATACATATAGATACATATACACATGCATATATATGTGCATATAAACACACACACACACACATTCTCACTTAAACGTAGATGTTTTGTTAGAACCGACTTTACTGCATTAGATGAGAATTTCTCAAGCGGTATCGAAGTAAAGTAACTGGGAATAAATTTTATCTCTCAGTTTTAATACTGACTCTCGCAAAAATATTTTTTACACGCACACACATACATACATATATACATACATACATATACATAAATATATTTACATGTATGCGTGCACGCGCGCACGAAGAGTAACAAACTTTCAGGCGATTCAAGGTTAACGTGGTATATTTCTGTGCAAGCGAAGCTGGTTTATAATACAACAGTGAGGTGAGCCCCACCCACTTTACACGGATAGTAGGGTGTGACTACATAACCAATTCTCTCGTACCTAAGTTGTTAGGGTAGTCATTAAGCTGTAGTCAAGCTCCACAACTATAAATATATTTGTGTTCGCGCGCGTCTGTTAGTGTATATGTGGGTGTGTCTATTCGGCTGTTGTACGCGTCTGTGTGTGTGTGTGTGTGTATGCGTGTGTGTGTGTGTGTGTGTGTTACTTATATAAACCAGTTTACCTTTTTAAACCTAACACAAAACATTCACTTGGTTAGTCTGAAATATTTGTTTATCTTCTATGATGATTCACACTTCACCTTCACACACACACACACGCACACACACTCGTACAATATCCATACACACATACACAAACACACACACATATATATGTATGCATGTATGTACATATCATCATCCTCATCGTTTAACGTCCGCCTTCTATGCTAGCATGGATTAGATCCGACAGGGGTATATATATATATATATATATATAATATATATATATATATATATATATATATATATATATATATATATATATATATATATATATATATATACATGCACACACACACATATGCCCTCATGCATATACTCAATACACATACATAGTTGCACCCACGAGAATACACATGCATATATACTAACGCATGTGTATACAGGGACAGACCCAAGAAGGGGTGACTGAAGGACGCGTGCTCCATTCAAGGAAAGAAATGCGCCCTTCTAAATAATGATATTACGTCCTTTTGTCCAGGAATTGTATTCCCTTCTGGCCTTATGTCCTTTCTTCGAAAAATTCCTAGGACCGCGCCTGGTATACATGTTTTATTCTGTTGTATAGTCGGTTTCCAAACAAATTCTGGCCATAATAGAGCACTGTATATGGTATGTATGTATGTATGTATGTATGTATGTATGTATGTATGTATGTATGTATGTATGTATAACAAATACAAAAATGGGACAAGAACGCAAAACATTCAGGTGATACAAAAAAAGGGACAACGAAACATTCAGATAGACGATACAAAGAAAGCAAAGACGGGTCATTCGGAGTTTTCTTTCCTCTGTCAGTGTGTGTGTGTGTGTGTGTGTGTGTGTGTGTGTGTGTGTGTGTGTGTGTGTATGTGTACGGACGGGTGGAATGGATGGAGGGAGGGAGGAATGTTCTCTTCGATTTTTAATTATTTGAAATCTTCGTTTGAGGAAGGAACTGGTTTCTAACAAAAGTACGAAGCTCTATCGTTTGAATGTTAATAACAAAAACAAAGTCACATTTTGAACTTGAGAAAAGTTTCAAAGGCGGCGAGCTGGCAGAAACGTTAGCACGTCGGGCGAAATGCTTAGCAATATTTCGTCTGCCGCTACAAACTAAGTTCACATTCCGCCAAGGTCGACTTTGCCTTCCATCCTCTCGGGGTCGATAAATTAAGTACCAGTTACGCACTGGGGTCGATATAATCGACTTAATCCGTTTGTCTGTCCTTGTTTGTCCTCTCTGTGTTTAGCCCCTTGTGGGCAGTAAAGAAATAAGAAACGTTAGCACGCCGGGCGAAATGCTTAGCAGTACATCGTCTGTCTTTTCGTTCTGAGTTCAAATTTTGCCGAGGTCGACTCTACCTTTCCCCCTTTCGGGATCGAAAATTAAATACCAGTTAAGTACTGGGGTCGATCTAATCGACTGGCCCCACCTCCCCAAAATTCAGGCTTTGTGCCTAGAGTAGAAAAGATTCTTATGCTGTTTCACTCACAGATTGTTTCTTAATTAGCGTGTTAGCTGCTTGATTTCTTTTTCTGAAAACCCTAGCTTATCCAGGTTGTTACTGAATGATTCTCTCACAAAACCAAGTACACCAATTATTATTGGTATAAATGTTAATTTATAAACCGAAGGTTTCGAAACAATAGTCCCTAGTTGTTCTCTTTCTCTTTGGTTTTCGAAAAGATATTCACTCCAACAGAGCAACTGACCTCTCTGACCGTACAAACTTTAGTTTGTCTGTGCCAAGAGAGAATATCTTTGCACTTGGTAGAAGTTTTGATGGAAGGGTGTAGTGTGAGGTTAGTGTAATGCGGGGAACAAAATGCGATTCCCAGTGTCCGCTGTCCAGCAGTATTAAATCCAAGACGTGCCCCACCCGTCTCACCTATCGCTAGTGGCTACTGCTAAAGCCCTGTCTCACCCCACGCGTCCACGTGCATCCGTTCACCACGACTAGCCCGAGGCTGAAGAGTACCAAGCTGGTGCTATTTCCCTCACTTCCTCTTCCGGTGAAGCCCCCCGGCCGTTGACATAACTGCCCTTTCCTTCTGGTTCACCTCATTTCCAACCCCCACCCCTGATCTCAAAGACCACCTCCTCACTTTACTCCATGTTGAAATTTGTCATCCACCCGGGCGGACATCTCACTCGCTGTGATCTCGGCAGGGATGGAGCGCCGATCGCTTGCTCTATTCCACCTTCGTCGTCCGACGAAGCGACAATTCTGCGAACATCCAAGACGTGACGTGGCATTCCATCCACGGAAACACTATCTTTGGAATTAACTGCCGTCATTGTTCCTCTGTTCCATTGAGATGTGCAGCGTGCTTTCGGGGGTTTGATCCTGACTTCATCTCCCACCTGCACGAACGCAGGCCCTCTCTCTACCGCAGGCCCTCTCTCTACCGCAGGGTATTCTGAAGTCATTCTCGGGTGCTACCATTCATACCTGAATATAGCTCTGTGTGGCACGGACTCTGCGCCCTGTCCTGATCGGAGTGACATATTGTACCAGAATACCGCTTCCAGTGGTGAGGTGAGTCCCCTCTCCGCCACAGTCTTGATCATGTGATGGTGTCTCTCCAAGATTCCATTTCCACTCGGCCTGTATGCCGCTCTGAAGAAGCATACAGGCTACTTATCCGAACGAAATGCAGTGCCGTTGTCCATCGGTAATTCGTCCATAGGGCCTCGCTCCAGGAATATCTCGTTCAAGATGCGTGCAACAGTCTTCATTTCTTTCCATATGGCCATCCGACCCCGTCCACAGTCGACCATCGAGAGATACATTTCCAGTCGGTAGTGTGTCACATCTACCGCCAGTCGTCTCCAGTTGTGTTTTACTGAGATGTTTCCCAGCACGAGCACGCCCGGAGCAGGGTCGATGGACTGACACCTATCACTGCTCCCGACTACTTTCTGAATGCAGAAAGTCAACCTTCCTGGCAAGATACAGGGTTCTATTCACACCCATATGATACATGGTATGCGGTCTCCTTAGTTCTTCCCAATTTGGGCACATACCAGCTTCCTCTTACTGGGTCTTCTGCTCTCACCCTTTCTGGAACCTCCTGTATCATCGCCACCGTCCTCTCTCCTACTTTGTCTCCCCAGCTTGCTTCATCTGCTCGTCTCTTGACATAACTGCATGCTGTTCGAAGCCACCACGCGATTGGATAGTGACCCACCAGTTCTCCATACATCGAGAATAACTCTCGTCTGTTGATGCTGGTACTCAGTTCTGGAATCTCGTTTCCTCTCCGAAACACGCCTGTTTTGTCTCTTTGAAGCTTGAGCCCCAGTTCAGCTCCTCCAACCATTGGCTCCGGTGGTTTCGCTGTCTACCCGAACTTCTTTAACCCATGACCTCTGCGGCAGACACTACAGTCTTGTCAACCATGATGTCACCTATATAGAAATTGGTGGCCTTTTTCACCTTGTCCACCTTTCCCAGGGTAGATTTGAACACTGCTGCCAGCTCTCAGTGTTTTGAGATCTATTACCATCACGACGAAAGCGTCTTTTTTCTTTCTTTTTTGGCAAAGAAAGGTGCTTGTTGCCAAAATTGCTTTTCTCCACAAATGGGGTGCACTTTCTGCCAGTATTTTTATAGCCATTTCATATGTCCGACAGAAGAGTCATCACGAGTTGTTTCATATCACCGAAGTAGCTTCAGGTTTATATGCAAAGCCCAAGTAAAATGAGAAGAGTATAAAGCGTCTCCTTCGATCGATCACTGGCGCTGCGGTACTGTTTGCATTGGTGCCGTGGTACTGTTTGCATTGGTGCCGTGGTACTGTTTGCATTGGTGCCGCTGTTATTGGTTGCAGTCTTGATCGCAACCAGCGAAATGCGGCACCATTGCAAATGCTACACCTGGCATCGGGTTTATCGTTTTTTAATCGGTCTGAATAACGCTAGACTGGGATGTAAAAGTAGTTTCTCTGATTTATTATTGGAGAAATAAACCAGTTACAGACTTAGGCTCGAAGAGTCAGCATTATTGTAGAAGGAAACGTTAGGAAGACATTTTAGATGGTCGTCTGCACCTCTCATGTTGATGGCACCATGCTTATGTATGTATATGTGTGTGTATGACTGTACGTGTGTAGTGTGTATGTACATATGTATATATGTGTGTATGTATGTGGTTATGTATGTACATATGTGTGCAGGCATGTATGTGTATGTATATATGTATACATGTGTATGCTTGTATGTATGTTTGTCTAAGTATGTCTGTATATGTATGCATGCACGCATGTATGTATATATGTATGTATCGTGTGTGTGCGCGCGTGCATGTATGTAGAGAAAAATTAATCTTAGATTAGTCATAGACCAAAACAACATCGACAGTTATCTCCACATCCATCAAGGGCTGACTAATAAAATGAAGGATCTATTTGAAGGGCCCCTCTTAGCGACTATCTAAACAATAATAAATGACGGCGGCTTCATTATCACAGCTTGAACGTTTGAGGTAGTTTTTACACAATACCATGATGTCATCTCTGTTTGGTGTACAGAGATGATAGGGATGTAGAATGACGAAGAGGAAAGCTAACCAGACGAGGGCCTAGCAGTCAGATGACGATGCTGATCAGGCAGATTTTATCTTCACCAAGAAACGGAATAAGCAAGCTGGTTGTGAACCCGAATGTTTTCCTAGTTAAGAATGTACTAACCAACATAAAATAGAGATGAGCGACTGCAGAGTAAGAGATAATGGGTTCAAAGACAAAAGATTATCTGGAAAATAAGGATATGAAAATTTAAAGAACCCTCAGTCGATCGCAGATTCAGAGATATTCTCATAAACGTTGATGACAAAAGAGGGGGCGAAATGGAGACTTACAGTACAGAGGACAAGTAGGGGACAAGTTGTTGAGAGCTGCGAGCCAGATCTGTGTCCGGTAAAAGATTGTAGTAAGAGAAGCAGGTTATTTAGTGATGAAATAGTTCAGGGGAGAGCCATCAAAGCTCAAAATAAGGTTTGAAAAGATTAGAATATAAGGAGCAACTAAGAGTAATATAAAGCTGCTCGTAGAGAAGCAACACATTGGATCTATATCTGGAATGTTCTACAACGTAAGGATGATCGAATACAAGTGCTGATTCAGATTGTAAAACTAGAGAAAGTTGAGATGTCGTTGGAGAGAAGTGCATTTCGAAAAACTGTTGAATGAGGAAAATGCGAGAGAGAGAGAAGGTCTACCCCGTGTTTACTAAACATAGAGACCAACCATCCAAGTTGACAGTAATGCAGCAAATAGAATGTTTGGGGGTTTGGAAGCCAAGAGCAAACCGAAGGTCACACAAGTTGTGACTAATGCGTGATTAGTCACACAAGTTGCATAGGAAGGTGTCAAAGACTATGGCTGATGTGAGCAGTGACACGGTCAACTGCCACAAGGGCAAAGAAAATACACATAAGAGAGGAAATGACAGAGACATGCATTTGATGGAGTAGGTTCTGAAAGTTTCTGATTTCTAGCCAAAAGGATTAGGATCAGAATTAACCATGCCGAAATGCAATCTGGCTTTGTGATAGGGAAGAGATACTAGCGATGTTCTCTTCCTAATGAGACCACAACAGGAGAAGTACTTAACTAAAAGTAAGCCACTGTATCTAGTATTGGCCACCTGAAGAAGGCTTTCAACTGGATTTTCGTTCAGTAAGCTGATAGTTACTAAGGAAACTAGGAGTCGACGATTTGCGAGAGCAGTGCATACCATGTAAAAAGATGCGGTTAGCAAGGTGAGAGTCAGCAAGATGCAGAGCAACGAGATTATCGTGCATCTGCGTATCCATATTTATCGGCTGCAGAAACCCGCGATATACTGAGAAGTCCGCGATATAAATTTACATATATTAGCCACAAAAGTCCGCGAGGTACTGAGTGCGTCATAGATGGACCGCGATATGACGAGAGATTACTGTATTTATATTTTACTGTTCAATTCATGCACTCCAGCCCGACCAACTCTTAGCGAACACAATACCGTTTATATTTTGAAAATAAGTTACCACATCAAATTCAAATGCTTATTCGTCAAAATGGATGATATCAAATCATATATTACATGTACCATTACAATTCTATTCCAGTCTTGATTACAACTGTCCAACGAATGCGAACGTAAAACTCTGAGTAACAGTTTTTTGCGATGCTTTTGTAGCTTTAATAAAAAAAAGTGCATATTACTCTACCTTCGGTATTCGAGTTCTGGTTTTTCCACTTTGTTTTGCACTTCTGTGCTTACTCGTGCGCGCGCGCGTTTATGTATGCATGTATGTATGTGTGTATATATATATATATATATATATATATATATATATATATATATATATATATATATATATATATATATACATATATATATATATACATACATGCATACAGTAAATATCGGTGCTTCGTTGTGCCATTTATTTACTTTTATGCAAATTTTACCCTCACGGGCTATCCTTCACTGGAAAGCAATACTCTCGTATTGCATTACTATTTTCATATATATATATATATATATGTATCACTCAGGCTTGGGAGGAAGGGATGGCCTCCCTTTGCAAATACTCCAAAGACACAGATATTGTGTTTAGAGCCAGCTAGAGACGAAGATCTCTTGGGGCTATAAAGCTACAGTAACAACCCCCTCCCCAATGTGGTTAGCCATGGTAAGATGGCTTCTATACTTTATATTATATATATACTCTTTACTCTTTTATTTGTTTCAGTCATTTGACTGCGGTCATGCTGGAGCACCGCCTTTAGTCGAGCAACTCGAACCCGGGACTTATTCTTTGTAAGCCCAGTACTTATTCTATCGGTCTCTTTTGCCGAACCGCTAAGTAACGGGGACGTAAACACACCAGCATCGGTTGTCAAGCAATGCTAGGGGGACAAACACAGACACACAAACATACACATACATATATATATATATATATATATACATATATACGACGGGCTTCTTTCAGTTCCCGTCTACCAAATCCACTCACAAGGCATTGGTCGGCCCGGGGCTATAGCAGAAGACACTTACCCAAGATGCCACGCAGTGGGACTGAACCCGGAACCATGTGGTTGGTTAGCAAGCTACTTACCACACAGCCACTCCTATACGAAAGAAGGTTTGAAAATGCAATTTTAAAAGTTATTTATTAACTTTACCGGTTTCACTCTTTGGAAAAAGATTGTCAAAAGTAGCATGTAAAAGTTTGGTTGCGTTAATTATTGGTTGTTACAAATTGCTACATTACAAGCCAATCCCCCAAATCATTGATGCTTGAAGGAGAGACAATAAGGATAAATTCTTTTCAGTTCCACATTACTCCTCCTTTCCCCCACCCAAACACACATGCAGTGTCCCTTGAAATAGATAATATTCTTTTACGTTAACATGGTGGACAGGTCAGTTTTAGCTTCCCTACTATTATAATGTAAACCTTTTTGAACTCATAATATTCTGTGCGTGTATACCAATATTCTACTGAACTTTTTAATAATTCGTTCTGGAAATTATCTTGAGAATGTATAATATATTTGTTGTAATCTTTCGTGCCCAATATTTCAATGAACTTGTTAAACTTTTTTATGTTCTTAACATGCTCTTGTCACCAAAGAATGTATATATATGTATTGTAGTACTCTGTGTCAACCAATATTCTGTGCGTGTTTGAATATACAGATACAATACCAATACCAATATCCCACTGAACTTTTTAATAATTCCTTCTGGAAACTATCTTAAACATGTTCTTGAGAATGATTATTTATGTTGTAATCTTTTGTGCCCAATATTTTAAGGAACTTGTTAAACTTTTTTATGTCCTTAACATGTCCTTGTTACCAAAGACTGTATATATGCAATGTAGCAATTTGTAACAACCAATAATTAACGCAACCAAACTTCTACATGTTACTTTTGACAATCTTTTTCCAAAGAGTGAAACCGGTAAAGTAAATAAACATCTTTTAAAATTGCATTTTCAAACCTTTCGTATATAATTCCACACTCGTGCGGTACCCTACAACTCCACTTTGTTATATATATATATATATATATATATATATATTATATATATATATATATATATGCAGTTATCCTATTTAAGTTTATCTGTCGTCAAAAATTGAACCCATCTCATCCACATTATTGCAAACCGAATGAAAGAAGTATATTCTTTGTTTATAAATTACATGCAGTTATATAATTACCCACCGAGCAAAAACCTTTATTATGCTAAGTTCATGGTGCAGAATATTCTCAACTGTTTCATGGGATATGCTAAAAGCATTGATCGCTTGTCTTGCATCACTCAATCGCTTGTCTTGCATCACTATGTAGTGAACAAGATCAATGTTTTCCTCGGTGGTGGCAGTTGCAGGATGTCCAGACATCTTCAAGACTTTCTATTCTCCTCAGAAGTTCAACTGTCTACTTTTACCTTGATAAAGCTGAAGACACTTCTCCTCCTACTGCAGCAAGCATGTCAGCATGAATGTAGCTGAGGTCTAAACTCTTTTACTGCAGGTACTTGATAATACTGCGATGCCAAATTTTGTTCATTTTCAAGAGAATTCGCTACTAGCTATTTTTTTAAGTCTTCTTTGAACAGGTAGATGTCAGTTTACCTGGAAAGAAACAATGCAGTTATCAATAAAAAGGGTTGAAATTAATGCATGCAAGATTTCACAGCTTAAGCATCACTCCATAGTCATCCTATGAACTATTCAGCCTACCCTCATACTGGGAGAGTGTGAACTCGAGTCGGGCATCGATATTTATGTAGTTATATTCTAATACAATCTGTGTGTGTATTCAGAAATGTATTCATTATCTTTTAACAGAAAGGCAAGTCATCCCCACGCCATCTCAAGAACAAATAATAGTTACTACTATTACTACTACTACTACTGCTGCTGCTGCTACTACTACTACTACTACTACTACTACTACTACTACTACTACTACCACCACTACTACTAAGAGCGGGAAATCTCTGGTCCCCCAACACATACACTGAAACACCTCTTCCTTCCCTCTCTATCAAGGTGAAGGTTGAATACTTAAGGTCAATGTCGTCGTTTCATATTTCTGAAACCCTTACCCTGCTAATGATATATTTTGAATTTAATAACAGTGTTTCTGTCATTCAGTAATTAATTAACAGTTTTTATAGACGTCATTTAGTACATCAACCTTGAACTCAATTACATGAACATGTTTCTTGTTGACAAACGAGCACATGCGAGCACACAAACACACACGCACACCGAGCACACACACACGCACGCACACACACACACACACACATCACTCATAGAGACACGTACACGCACACATGTCATTTTCTTTCTTTCTTTCTTCCTCTCTCTCTCTCTATCTATCTATCTTTTTCTTGTCTCTTTCACTCATTGCTTCGCTTTTCCCGCCTGTAGCTTTTCCCTTTCTCACTCCCCCTATACCTACCTCACTCTCTCCATTTCCCCGTTTCTCTACCTTCTCTCTCTCTCTCTCTCTCTCTCTCTCTCTCTCTCTATCTATCTATCTATCCTTTTATCTTCTATTTTATGTCGTATCCTTTCTGATACTCTCTCATCCATTTACTTCATCCGACTTCGTTCTTTTTCTTCTCTCTTTCTCCCTTGTTTTCTTCTTCTCTCCCTCTTCCTCCTCTTTCCTCTTTCTTTCTTTTTCTCTCTCCTCTCATTCTCTTTTCCCACCCATCCCCTCTCTTTCTTTTGTCTTATCTTTTTCCTTTCCTCCCCCTCTCGCCCTTTCTGTCTATCTACACTGTGACGTCACTGACAAACTGTCGTCTGCAACAAAATGACAGAAATGGAGAAATGCTTCAGCAGTAGAAACAAGTTATTTGCGTAGAAAGTCACACAACAAAATGTCGCTACAAAATATATCAATAAAATATGATATTACTTTCCGATGCAGTGTCTTTTAAAGAAAAAAACCAACGTAAACCATATTCATTAGCTCAAAAATATATAAGTATGATTAGTAATATATGAATATATTTCGTATGCGTGTGTGTGTGTGTATGTGTATGTATATAAGCATACACATATTCACACACACACACGCATACATACATACATACATATATACATACATGCAAATAGATAGATAGATAGATAGATAGATAGATAGATAGATAGATAGATAGATAGATAGATAGATAGACAGATAGATAGATAGATAGATAGATAGATAGATAGATAGATAGATAGATAGATAGATAGATAGATAGATATACAACCGGCTTCTTCACAGTTTCCGTCTATTACATTCAGTTAGAAGACATTGGTCCGTCTGGAGCTGAGGTAGAAGGCCCTTGACCATAATGCTGTGCAGTTGGACTGAACCTTAAACTACGTCCGTGCACGCAAGCACACACACACACAAACATGCATACATACATACATTCATACATACATACATACATACATACATTCATACATACATACATACATACATACATACATACATACATACATACATACATATGTATTCATATATATATAGAGACAGACAGACAGACAGAGACAGAGAGAGAGAGAGAGAGAGCTGTGTGACATATGACGTGACACGCTTTGCTGTTTTGTAGTAAAAGTGTCGGTGATGGCAGGTTTTTTCACAGCCACAGTTAGCGTTCATTGACAACTGCGGGTGAAAATAGATAGAGTAATAGTTTGTGTGATAGAGAAGAAGTGAGAGAGAATAAGTATAAGAGAGTGAATAAGAGGGAGAGTGTATATGTGCAAGAGAGAGGGCGGTAAGTGAAAGATAGAAAGACATAAGCGAGAGGGGTGAAAGAGTGAGAGACATAGAGGGTGAGTAAGAGAAAGGTAAAGAGTTATGGAGGGAGGAGTTGGCCGAAGAAAGCAGCAGGCAGAAAGCAGCGCTTGGCAGGGGGATGTGTTCTTGGAATGGTGAACATCTAAATCTGGTGGCAAGCTCTCTGTATGGGTGTTAAGGGCGGAATTATCTTTACCGAAACGAGTATCAGCTTACCTGAAATGCCCGACTATTGGTTAACTGATGGCAGATATAACAATCCGTTTGATACTTTACCGAGTCGGGGAGACATACTCCAAAATGGCGGAGGCAGCAGGTTCCATGTACGCCAATCTGACTTGGCAGAATTATTTGCTCGATATTTTATTACTGGCTTGGTTAGGATGGGCTGTCACAATAATTCTGCTGGTCAATGCATTTTTCCACTTCCACGGGCCCTTGAAAATCCCTGCCAACGACCCGTGGGCCGAAACGAGCGGCTTCATTCGGTGTTCGGGCAGCGGTGAGGCCCCCGACTACAGAACTAACTTTAATACAGCTTCTCCGTCGGGACTCACCGAGAAATGCTTCTGGCTGAATGCTTTGTTAGATTGGTTTTACAATCGAGTGGATTCCTGCCCAATTATTGTGGACACTTGGATATTGTCACTAAACGAACAAGCGAGAAAATTAGGGGTGAGTAAACAACAAAACAAACCCTTTTTTTTACTTTCGTTTTATTATTATTATTATTGTTGCTTTTTGTTTGAAGAGTTTAAATCTTCGTTGAAAACAATTTCCCTTTTCATCCTTCCTGGATTCATATAGAACCAAATACCGATTAAGCTCTTGGGTATCGATCTGCCCTTTACCGATCGATATTTCCACTGTCGCCAGTTTGCGGACAGACTTCACTGGAAATCGTTCTCACACTTTTTTCTCTCTTTAATAATCTCAAGTACGAAGAAATAATCAACGCCACTACTTCACAATGCATCTGTCGGCTTCAAACCCTGCAAACAATGGATTGTTTATATATTTCTTTCTCTTTCCTTTTACACTTTCTGGGTCGCAGAACCGGTTTCAGTCGTGGTTTCCCCCCCCCCTTTTTTTTCCACTTTGAAACCAATTCATTCACGCTTCTAATAACATCCCACAGTAAAGGCATGAACATCACAACGCATTCCCTTCGCTCTGTTAAAGCGGGGCCAAGTTTTAGTCGTTTATTTCCCGGTATTTCTCTGCAACTGTCAACAGATGGTTCCCGCCCAGAGACGTCGGTTTCATTTACAAGTGAAAACAATTTCTTTCCTTCCTTGTCCGGCACCGATTTCCTTTATCCTCCCAAAGCTCGAAAAATATAAATAAAAACACTTTACTAGTAAAAGTGTGCATTGTGTTGCAGGACCATCAGAGTTTCTAATTCTTATGAATGCTTTACACAAATACTCTGTGTGTGTGTGTGTGTATGTGTGTGTGTGTGTGTGTGTGTGTGTGTGTGTGCGCGTGTGTGTGTGTGTGTGCTACGTATGGATGGATGGATGTGGAAGAAAGGCAAAGAAAGGGCATGGCACATATAAAGGTGGATATGTTTCTTCGATATCCACCCCCATCAAATGCTTCCTTTATTTATTTGTTTTGGAGAAAAGGGCACATTCAGATACATATGCACATATGCACTTGTATGTAGTTAATCTATTGTGTGTGTGTATGTGTGTATGAGCTTCCTGTAAGTGTAGTTTGATTGTAATAAGTTTTAAAACATGTAGAAGTTATTTCAGGTGAGAAGATTTCAACTCTAAACTAAACCTTGTGGTGTGACAATGGTCAGAAAACTTATGAAAAGTTCACACTGGACGGCTGTGGACTGAATCTTCTTCACTTGCTGATTTTACTTCCAAATGATTATAATGATAAATTTTAATCTCTAACTAATAAGTATTGGGGTGGGGTCTAATTTCCTCTACCCACCCATTGCATACGCTTTTACTGGTCTTATGTTAAATTAAGAAAGCAATCTATAAAACCTATTATGGACAACTTATGGCCTGTGGGGCATATGTAGTCAATGGCACACCTAAGGAATAATAACCTTTGTTATGTTTAGCAATGTGACCCATCTGATGATGAGCCATGTCTCACACGGCCCACTTCTCAAAAAAGGTTGCCCATGTTCTTGACTTGAAAGAAATAGCAACAAAATCTCCCTCAAATCACACCCTATTACCTTACCAAATTAAGACAATATAGATAATAATTTAGTAAGATATAAAAAGACAAGATTGTCATGGGTGGATACTTTTAATGGTCAATGCATGGGATCAGGACTGATCTAAGAATAAACTGCAACTAGCTTTATTTTTCCTCAAACTTTATAATATATCTGTGAACTAGGCAATGATAATATTTGATTTTTTTTTATTTCATAAAATTTACTGAAAACTTTTCTTCGCTTTATTTTCAAAATTAATTAATTGAATTCTCAAATTTTCTTTTAATTTCATTCCTTCTGTTCTATTTCGAAGAAAATTTCTGATAAAAAATTTTTAAAATGAGGACCATCAATGTTGGTGTTAATATATACACACAGGTTGATGATGGAAGCTAGTTATGGTAGAAGCAAATTAAGGAAGATTTAGGCAGAAATAGCTATATAGTGGCTATTTTCCACCTTGTAAATGAAATGATGCTTTTCAGAATTTTAATATATATTAGTGGTGTGTGTGTGTGTGTATATATATATATATATATATTATATATATATATATATATATACATATATATATATATGTATGTATATATACATATATATATATGTATGTATATATACATATATATATATGTATGTATATATACATATATATTACATATATATATATATATATATATATATTAAAATATACAAAGCTTGGTATGTGGTAAATTACAAAGAAAATGAGAGAAAGGATGAGATGAAGCTTTATAAAGAGGTGACATCATCACCTCTGTAGTGTTGGTTCCTTTGAAGAATTTCTATTTAAGGATAAAATCTTAGTTTATGATAATTTGGCAAGCTGTTGTTTTACTGAAAAGGGAAAAAGTAAGGATGTGATTTATCATTGAATGTATTGCTGATAAAGTAGTTTATCACCAGAGAGGATGTGTGTGTGTAAATGATATTGTTTATCATTGAATCTTGGATAAAAACTTAAGGAAAGATACTTTCAATGAATGTTTGAGCTCACACACACACACATGCATACACCAAGTAACTGAAAGATTAGACAAAGGCAATTCAGAGGAATTCAGTGTAGAGTGTACAAGAATTATACATACTGCTTTCACAAAAAGCAAGCAGCTTGTTTCAGTTATAGAATAAAAAAAAAAGAACATGGTTTGATAGAGCTATGCCAAATATTGGAAAGTTGATTTTGGACTTTGGAAAGATGCTGAGCCTCACTGAGGAAATGACAAGGGACTGGCAATTGTGATGATTTGCTGTACTTGAGAAGACATGTAAAGTTATGTAAAATTGCTTTCATCCTTACTTAAAGGCTTGTACTTTACAGGTACCAGTGCCACATAAAATGTACTTGTGCTGTGTAAATGCACCTGTGACAGTGGCATGTAAAAAGCACCCAGCACACCCTGTAAAGTGGTTGGTGTTACGAAGAGCATCCAGCCATAGAAACTGTACCACAACTGACAATTGGAGTCTGGACAGTTCCTGTCAAACTGTCCAGCCCAGGACAGCATGGGAACAGACATTAAATGATGATGATGATGATGATGATTCGGTCATCAGCATGCCCTCTTCCTAAATTTTCAGCCTTTTATCATTGTCATTATTGTTTTTGCAATATTTCGTTTTCCCTTTTTAAATCTTTTTATCTTCTTCTTCCCACCACAAACTCTTTCAGTTTCACTTAGTATATTTCTCTCTTTTTCTCTCTCTTCTTCACTTCTATACCTCTTGAAGGTACATTATACATATGTGTGAGTGTATATACGTGTGTATGAATGTATACTTGTATGAGTGTATGTATATATATATATATATATATGTATCAAATGAAATAAAACAGAACACAAAGGATGTGCTCTGTTTTATTTCACTTGATACATTGATGTCCTCTCACCTCTGCCACTAGCTGGCATTTACAGGTGCTTACATTTATCAAGTATTCACCCTGAATTTATGATATATATATATATATATAAATATACACATGTATATAAACGTGTGAGGTTATATGCGTGTAAGCATTTGAGTGTATATACATGTGAGAGTATATTTATGTGTACATATATACATGTATGTATACATATACATGTGTGAGGGTATATGTGTGTATGTGCATGTATGTATATATGTCTGTTTATATATGTATCCTCTCTTGTGTCCATTCTGTGGACTTGTCTGTAAATCGTTTGTGGGATTAGTCTCATAAGAAAAATTTTTTTTAAATTAGACTGTTGGACTCTTATATGATGTACATATGTATGTACAAGGTAGTATCAAGAAGTTCCTGGACTAGTCTGTTGTGTGCCAACAGATGGCCATAGATGGTTGCTTGCACCGTCAGAGCTAGCAGTGACCTTCCTGAAGTAGTGTGCCAAGTGACATTGCAGTGTTTACTTCGCAAGTTATGAAATTTGTGACTTTGCAATCACATGTATGCTGTAGTCAGTGATTTTGCCATGGACAACAAGGAGCCAGCATGAAATTTTGCATTAAACTTGGTGCATTTGCTACAGAGGCATCGAGCATGCTTCAGCAAGCTTACAGCAATGAGGTAATGGGTCATGCACAATGTTTTGAGTGGCACAAGCTCTTTGGAAGTAGAAGAATGTCCCAGGAAGACAATGAGCAATCTGGAAGACCAGCCACAAGCATCACCCTTGGAAATGTGGTGTTGTGCATTGAGTCCCCCAGGACCAGACCATCAATTGAGAGCTCTACCACAAGCATCTGAGGGAGGACATTCAGTGAAAGCGACTGGATCTGTAGAGTGTGAAGAACTGGATTCTTCCCCAAGCTCTTCTCACTCGTGACTTTCTCATCAAAAACAAAATAGTATCCCTTCCACACCTAGATCTGTCCTGTTCGCTAGATTCAGCACCTGTGAACTTCCATCTCTTCCTTGAGTTGAAAATGCAGCTCAAAGGTCTCTGTTTAAACACTGTTGTCAAGATGCAGAGCAAATTGCAGAAGATACTTGACTCACTTACAGATTACAAATGTGACAGGAATGGTGGGGGTCGGTGCATTAATGCAAAAAGGTGATTATTTTGAAGATGATGTTAAAACTCAGGTAAAATAAGTTATTTTTTATTAAACATAACTAGTCCAAAAACCTTTTGGTGCCACCTTGTATGTATGTATACATGTACGTATATGTGTGTGAGTGTGTTGTGTGTGCGCAATCTGTATGTATATATGTATATATATTTATGTGTGTATTTGTGTGTATATATGCATGTATGTATATTTATATGTGGTGTGTGTATGAATATATGTATGTATTTACATATATGTATGCATATATATGTATGAAGTATGATATAAAGAAAATGGAGAGTTTGAGTACAACAAAATGAATTTATTCACATAATTGTCAATCATGCAATGCCTACGATCGTTTCAATATCTACCTTCATTCATTTTGCAATTATCAGTTGCATATATATATATATGTATATATATATAGGTGCTAGCATGACTGTGTGGTAAGAAGCTTGCTTCCCAACCATATGGTTCCAGGTTCACTTCCACTGCAAGGCACCTTGGACAAGTGACTTCTACTATAGCATCGCGCCAATCAAAGCTTTGTGAGTGGATTTGGTAGACGGAACTGAAAGAATATATACTGTCATATATATATATATATATATATATATATAATATATATATATATATATATATGTGTGTGTGTGTTCACCTCTCATATCTCCTAACTTTCTATGGTATGTGTGTGTGTGTATATATATATATATATAGATATATATATATATAACGGGAGGCTTTATGAAAATAGACAAAAGACGAAGGCAGGTGGAATACAAACAAACAATTGTATTAGTATGGCGCTCAGGAATATAAATAAAACAAGTCTTTATATATATATATATACACATGTACATATAAATTTGACATGGACAATTCTTTCTTGTATATTTTCTTATCTTGAGATTCACAGTCAAATGACTGGATGGAAGTGTGCAAAAAATTACACAGAAGCGTAGAATGATCTGGTGGTGTTGCTGGGCTTTGTATTTTTTCTATAGCTCCCATGGTTACCGAGATAATCTACTATAATAATACTCTTGTGTTTTTCTCTGTCACAACATATGAATGAGAAAGGAAGGAGTGATAGATGAATAAAGCAGGAAGGAGTGATGGCAAATTTTGTAGTGGGATGATGGAAACTGTACAGTGAAAAAGATAAATCAAACAGCATTTCAACTCTGTGTGAGTTTATGCGTGTGTATGTAAAAGGGAGGTATGTGAATGTTTGTGTGTGTGTTTGTGTGTGTGCAATGGAAGTGGGATGGTGAACATTCAAAGCTGAAAAGAAAAATCAAACAGCATTTCAACTCTGTAGATTTGGTATTTACTTGCCAGCTCCTGTATTTAGTCACGGCCAGCTTTATGTGGCCTTAAGTCAGACAAGAAGGAAGAAAAGCTTGAAAATTCTTTCGAAGGAAACAAGTAGTCAAAGGATGTTAGTTACTGATAGATTTTTCACAAGTTTGGTAGTAAAAGAATCATTAAACTAAAAACTTGGTTTTGTACCTTATTTATATATAAAATATTACAATTAGCTGTCATTTCTGATGGCTCGGGGCCCAGCTAGTATATGTATATGTGTGTGTATGTATATATATATATATATATATATATATACACACACACATATATATACCAAAATGTATGTATGGCCAAGTGGTTAGGCAGCTCTTGGGCTCATGAATGAAAGATTGCTGAATGTTTTTCTTGCTAATCATCATCATTGTTCGACTGAACTCGGAACCATGTGGTTGGTGAGCAAGCTACTTACCACACAGCCACTCCTGTCCATCAATTGTTTCCTATTTATTTCTAATTCGCCTATCTCAGAACATGTCCCTTGCATATTCCAAAGTATATTATGGACTGTGTATATTTAATAAAATGCACATGTCGGAATAGCTCAAAAGTGGATTAAATATTCAGTTGAGTCCAATCTAACTGCATACATTACCCAAATATCATTCTTCCAGAACTGCTGTACCAAGGTCGGTAAAGTACCTTATTCCACTGAATCTTGTCTATATTATGTATATATATATATGTGTGTGTGTGTGTGTGTGTGTGTACATCATCATTGTTCGACCGTGGTCGAGACAATGGAATTTACTATGCTACGCCAGACTTCACGGTCCATCATAGCATCAGAGAGGTCCTGTTGCTGGATGCCTGTATCCCTGGAGATTACATCAGAGTAGGAGAGTGTGCGCCCTCTGGTATCATGAGTAGATAGCTTCCAGAGGAGAAGAGTAGAAATTGCCTCGCTTTCAGCTCTACAACAATGTCCAGCAAACTGGACTCTCCTACCTTTCACAAGAGATTATACAAGTGGTAGTTTCCCATATAGTTGTACTTTGGTTGGATGACGCTTCCACAAGAGATTTTGAGCTTCTTTGATAATGTCCAGGTTTCTGAGCCATACAGTAGAATTGGTTCGACTGTGGCTTTGAAGATTTTAAGCTTGAAATCTCTACTTAGATTTGATGACCAGATCTTATGCATATCATTACAGGCTGACCAGACCATACCCTTTCTAGTTAGAAAATCTTTTCCAGATGATGATATGTATGACCCAAGATATTTGTAATCAGAAACCATATTTAAGGGAGTATTGTTGAGTGTATGGATGATGAAATCACTGTTGGACAGGCACTTGTTTACATATTCAGTCTTGAATGCATTGAAGTAAAGACCTACACAATTTGAGGCTTGTTCAAGAGATTGTAAAAGAGACTGGGCATTGGAGAGAGGATCACTGATAAGAGCAATGTTGTCAGCAAAGTCAGTGTCTGTTAAGTATTCAGCTGGGTGTCTGGAACTTCTAGGTTTTTATTTCAAAGCCCTTGCCAGAAATGGTATCAACTGACATACGTAGCACATAGTCAACGACAATGATGAAGAGAAATGGGGCGAGTGTGTCTCCCTGCAGTATTCCAGCTTTGATTGAGAAAGATGATGTTTCTCCATCAGGGGTTAAGATGGTTGAAGACGTATCTGTGTAGAGGACCTTGATGGCAGAAATGATTTTGTCTGGAATCCCATAGAGCTTAAGGATTTCAAACATCTTGTACCTATCTACAGAGCTGAACGCTTTAGAAAAGTCTACAAACACCATTGCAAGATCGCAATTAAATGCTTTTGATTCTTCAATAAGTCTGCATAGGCATAGTATTTGGCTCAACGTTGAGCGCCCATGTCTGAATCCATTTTGGTTCTTTCGGAGCAAAGGTTCAACAAAAAGGACAAGACAGTTTAGAATCAGTTTGTTGTACAATTTTGCAGCCATTGACATTAAAGATATACGCCTGTAGTTGGTGACGAGGGATAAATCGCCTTTTTGGGGTATTGGGATGATTTGAGATTGGTGCTAGATCTTTGGAGCTATAAAAGTGGAAAGTGTGTGGTTGCAAAGATTGAGCAAAAGTACGTGAAATCTACCATCCTTCCAAATTATAGCTGGGATGTTGTCAGGACCAAATGTTTTCGAGGCCTTCAGTTGTTTAGTGGCTGCTGTTAGTTCAAATATGGTAAAAGGGGAGGTGTTGATGTCCAGCGTATCTGATATAGGCATACTTGGAAGAGTGGGGTTATCAGGGATTTTGGCAGTCTTTCCAAGAAGGTTTTTAAAATGAATTGACCAATTTTCTAAACGCTTCTTAGCTGATCCCCCTTTAATTCTAATTGATGACCCAGAAATTTTGCCTGATAGGTCTTTGATGGATTTCCAGGTGAGATGGTGTTTTGTACTAATGTGCTCTTTGGATAGGTTGCTAATTTTGCTGTTGATAAAGTTGACCTGGCATTCAAGTAAGCATCATCAAGATTCTTCCTGGCTGTTATGAGTTGGATCTTCAGTGACGGATGGAGAACGGTGAAGGAGTTTCCTTCAAGATCATGGTGTGTCTCTAATTCATGAAGTCAATTATATGTATGTATGTATGTATGTATGTATGTATGTATGTATGTATGCATGCATGCATGCATGCATGTATGTATGCATGTATGTATGTATGTATGTATGTATGATGTATGTATGTATGTATGCATGTATGTATGTACATACATATGATTTTTCAGGGTGATCTGAAGCACATAAAATACAACTTGGCTCATTGCAAGTTTGCATCAATCAATGTTGAAATGTCAAGTTTCTAACAAGTACACATGCTGGAGTTAGCTACTTATTAGAGTGCTTGAAGTTCAATGTCTGCAAAGACAAGTGAACTTTTTGGCCAATATATACATATATATATATAACTAATAAGAAGTAAAAGGGATTAATAAATCCAGTCACTGTGTTAAACAAATTTGGTTAACTATACCAAACAATCAGATACCAATAAATGCAAGTAAATCCAAATATTGCTGAGAAGAATTTCAAGGAATTCAGCATATAAGACAAGAATAAGAACGGAGAAAAACCCATCTTTTATTGGGGATTACACCATGCATTACCAATGACTGTTTCTCTTGTGACAGCGTATTTAGATACTGAAAAAGCTATAAAATACCAGTCACGTTGATATATTCCAAAATATATGCTAACACATTATCAAGGCAAATACAAAATGGATTAAATTCAAAGTGAACTAAGAAAATACTTCTAATAGACAAATGCTCCTACAATATATATATATTTATATATATATATATATATATATGTCATACAGATGTACTGTATGATTCAGATGTGTAAGGTAAATACTGCAGTGAGAAGAATATTCAGTCTTTCTATTTAAAAGCCTTTTTCTTTTTTTTATTTCCGTGGTACTAAATAATATTTCCTAATCCTGTGTTTAAATAGACTTAATATCTTGTCTCTTGCCATCAGTAGCAGTAAGGCAGAACAGATGCCATGGACAAGAAATGTTTCATCATCATCACCACCACCGCCTCTAAAGATAATACTCTCTCCTCTCCCTCTCCCCAATTTCCTTCATTCTTTCTTTTTCCTGCTTGTGCTTGTTCATTTTTTTTTATCTCTTCCACCTACACATATAGTCTTTAATAATAATAATGATAATAATAATGAAATTATTGTATACAGTGCTCAGGTGCACCACAACTTGTCAAAAGTGCATATAAAGCATATGCAGTAATGTACAAATGTCTGGGAAGTGAACAGTGTATGAGTCAGATACATGCTTGCGTGTGTATGGAGGGGAGAAAATCAGGTGTAGTGTTGGTGAATCTCAGAAAGCATGGAAGTTTTCAAGGATGCAGTGCTCCGACAACTAACAACTAATGCTGGCAGTTTGTTCCATGCTTCAGCAACTCTCAACGTGAAAAAATGTTTCCAAAAGTCATGGGAGCTGTGCTGTTTTCTGACTTTGTAAACATGTCCACGGGTGTTAGACAGGTGGAGTTTGAAAAGGTGCTCAGAGTTAGTGTTAGTAAGATGGTTAATAATTTCATGGGTGTCTGCCAAGTCAGCTGCCAGACATTGGAGTTTCAAGGTATCCATGCCCAGAGAAGTAAGGCGTTCAGAATATGGCAAATGCCTGATGAAGGGTATTCTCTTGGTTGCACGTCGCTGAACGGTTTCCAGACGATTAATTAATTAGTCTTATCACCTGTATTCATTCAACGTCTTAGTTGGTTTTAGAAAACCATTTTAATTCCAATAATCAAATCTTTGAATGAAGATAATTTTTCCCTTTTAAACAATATATTGTTTTACAATTCCTGGAATAATTTACCATTATTTACAACAGTCAAAATTTCAATTTTGAAATACATTTTTTTTTCACTATCCATTATTTTTTATAAACTTGGTCCTATATTTTTTGTAATGTTTATTTAAGTACAAAGCAAATATAATAACTCTTTTCTTTAATAATTAAAATGTTAATTTGTCTAATTAGTAGTAAAATGTCACAATTTATGGAAACATCTGCAGTTTTATTCTTTGTTTTATATCTTTTTTCATCATTATTTGTTTAAAATGTTTGATATCATAGTTATCATTTACAAAGTTATAGTAATCATCAGCAAAAATTAACATGAATTTGTATAAATTAGTCCAAAAAGGAAATATGAGTATTACATTAGTGTATTTCATATTAATTATTAAATTATGATTTACGTCGAACCGTCCAACCCATGCTAGCATGGAGAACGGACATTAAACGATGATGATGATGATGATTTTGAAAATCCTTCTGTGGTAACAGACTTGATAATGTTAAGAATTTTGCTTCTCAACAATAGGTTCATTTCCACTATGTGGTGCCTTGAACCAATGTCTTATACTATAGTCATGGATTGACAAATAGTTTGTGAGTATTTTGATTGACAGAAACTGTGCAAACCCCACTGTGTGTGTGAATATATTGGTGTAAAATCTCAGCAGCAAATAATATGTTGAGGTAGTGATTTACATTGAGTTATGTCCCTTTATGCTTAAAGTTAAACTTAATGATTCCCTAAACAAAGTTCAATAAATACTCGACGTAATTCTGGGTTTGATATAAAACCTTGAAGTTATACTCCAACATGATCACAAGACTGTGAATGTAAAGACAGAGTCCAGTTGTTGACCAGATGGGATCAAATTAATATTGAGGAACCCTCTTCAGGACTGCTCACCCTACAAAAATTTGCAGTAAAATCTCCATAAAGCCACACTCTACTATTTCGAAAAAAGGAAGAACAGATTGGAAACGGTTGTCATCATAAATACATTACATGTGACAAAATAGACATGTTGGTCATGTTGGACTACCTTTGATCATGGAGTTCTGGAGTTCTGACTCATCAAAGATGACCTGGAGGTAGTCAACAAAGTCATTACCTTTTGTGTCAACAAGAATGCTCCTAATCTCCCTCAGCAGGAAGAATTCTTGTTAGTGTGTATATGCACAACTATTGGATCCCATAAATAATGCAGTTTTTTTTATACTTCTTTTATTATTCAAAATTAAAATAAACAAAGTTCTTTTGTAATCTAAAATATACTCTCCTTCATTTTCTACAATGCTCTTCCATCTATCAGGTAGACTTGCAAGGTCCCTCTTCCAAAATTCATTTTGTCTGTGACAGAAAATACTCCTCCAGTACTATTCTACAGAATTCATATTTTTTCCATCCAAATGATTTTGAAGACTGTAGAATAAATGATAATCAGATGGGGCAATGTCCAGTGAATATGGTGGGTTGGGCATTGTTTCCCATTCAAACTGCTCCAACCTTTGGAATGTCATCCTCGCTGTATGTGGCCAAGCATTATCCTGATGGAAGAACATCTTTCGTCATGAAACCAAAGATGGTCGTTTTATTTCTAGCATTGACTTAAGCCACTCAAGCTGCTCACAGTAGATCTCCTTTGTTATCGTTTTGGTTTGGATTTAAAAGTTCAAATAGACTAAACCATTCACATCACACCAAAAAGATAGCAACAACATATGTGGGTGAAGACCTTCCTTAGCCTGAGGTGCTGGTGTTTCTCCTCTCCCTACCCACTGCCTTCAGCATTTGACATTTTCACACAGAGAACCCATTTCTCGTCACTAGTCACTTTTCGGTCCCAAAAAGGTTCATTCATGAGATGTGACAGCAAAGAAGAGCACACATTCACTCTCTGCACAGGGTTAGACTTGGAAAATTTGTGAGGAATACATTGACGCAATTTTCTGACTTTTCCAATGGCGTGCAGGTGTCAAGGAATGGTTCAATAACCAAATCCAAGCTTCTCTGTTAGTTCCTCAACAGTTACAATGGGATTTTGCTCCACCAAGGTTTGCAGGATGTCTTTGTCAAGCGCTACACATCTTTCAGGACAAGGCTCATCTTCAAGGCTGTGCTTTCCAGCTTGGAATTTCTGGAATCACTGGCTTACACTTATTGTCTGGTTATTAATACACCAGGCTGACTGTAACTGTTTAGAACATTTCAGTCATATGAAGCACCATTATTGTATTGTCGTTAGCAGTAAAGTTTTGATAAAGAAGAAGAATCAGGTTCCCTTTTAGGCAATGCATGCATGCAAAAATATAACATAGAAAGGGATTTATTATTTCGTTTATTTTAATTTCTGAGGATAAAGTAGGTTAAAAAAACATTTGCAATAAAATCATTTTTATATGACCAATATTTCTAAAGATACCTGTTGTTGCAAAAGTTAGCCTGTACGCAGAGGGTTTTGTAATCTATCAGTCATCTTGTATGTTGAAATATGTGATATATATAATATATGTATGTGTATATATATATGTATATATATATATATATATATATATAATATATATATATATATATATGTGTGTGTGTGTGTGTGTATATATGGATATATGTGTGTGTGTGTGTGGGTGTATATATGGATATGTGTGTGTGTGTGTGTATATGGATATGTGTGTGTGTGTGTGTGTATATATGGATATATATGTGTGTGTGTGTGTGTGTGTATATATGGATATATATATGTGTGTGTGTGTGTATATATATGGATATATATATATGTGTGTGTGTGTGTGGTGTGTGTGTGTGTATATGGATATATATATGTGTGTGTGTGTGTATATATATGGATATATATATATGTGTGTGTGTGTGTGTATATTATATATGTATATATATATATATATATATATATATGTGTGTGTGGTGTGTGTGTGTGTGTATTATATATGTATATATATATTATATATATATATATATATAATTATATATATATATAAAGAAAAAAAAGCATTCGTGAAGTAAAATCACGTAGTAACACCAAATGGCAGTGTCCCAGCATGGCCACAGCTCATGAGCTGAAACTAGATAAAATGAAAAAAATTATATATATATATATACAAAATAAGAAAATGGAGGAATAGATTCCTTTCAATCATCAACTTCCAGATAATACCAATTCATATAATTTATTAACTAATTAATTAACTAATTTATTGTTAAAGCAATGTTTGCAAAGATTGTATATATATATATTATATATAATTATATCTAAATATGCAAAGATTGTATATATATATATATATATATATTATTAGCAGATTTGCCCGGCATTGCTCGGGGCTGAATTGCTTGAAAGTACTGTTAATGACTGCAGTGAATTATGATGATTATTCAGGCAAATATTGATATAAGTTTACGGCAAATGAATGTATTTGTAAGTGTATAAGAAAGCCGTGTAAAGGGGTTCCTCCCTCCTCGTAGAATGGTGTAAGAATCGAATGCGAGGTTGCACACCTGGCCCTGGACCTTCAAAGTAGGCATCCAACCAGTTTCTCTGACAACGTTAACCCCGAAAGAAGTCATCTGAAATGCACAATTGTACTTCCTGACGAGTTGAAGGAATTTTGATGACCTTGAGGTGGAACCATTAAGTAATTCCTTCAAAGGGTCTGGCAGCTCCCGAAGAGGGGGCAAGCTGACCTTACCGTTTAAGCAGCACATTGCAGGTAGTTCCCTAGCCCACTTTTTAGCATTGCAGAATTGGCAATTGAAGCACATTTCCCCAATATTTATGTCAGCGTGCATCGAGTAATTGAAGTTGGGCTCATACTTGAAAGCCCGTAGATGCGAGTAAGGGCTGTTTGGACTCGTCAGACTGTGAATAGCCTTGCGCCGTCGACTGTTCCACTGGAATGTAGAAGGTTGCTGGTCTGAGTCGTGGGAATGTGTCGCATGAGTAGCAGAAGCGAAGTTTGCAATGGTAATGTACTGGCCGTCTGCATGTTGAGAAGGCATGGAAGCAGTGCAATGCGCCTCGTTCGTATGAAGGTGAGTGGTCGGTAGTTGTAAATGTTCCAAAAATGTTGAAGCAGCATTAGCCGCAGCATTTGTAGCCAGTTGAGTGGCCCTTTGTGCAGCAACAGCAGCAGCCTTTATGGCCATGCGCTTCGACCTTGTTTCCGAACCCTCTGAAGCCCTGGAAGCAGCATCGTATGAAGCCACTTTTGCTCGGCATGTGTTGCGCTGTTGTAAATTTTCAGCAGCTCGTGATTCTGCTGAACGTAAGGCACTCTGTGAAAGTCTGAAAGCGTTTTTGTCGGAAGACTCGTTTGCAATAATCGCCTTTTGCGCCGCTGCTGCTGCAGCATGGCGGCCGAGGCAACTTCTCTTTTTCGGTGTCATTTTATGTGAAAAAGAAAGGGTGAAAGTTACTTAAAGATAGAAATTGTAATGTGAATGAAATGTGGAAAAATGTTGACCGTGGCAGGAAAAGAAAGAAATATTTGCAGCTGAAAGAAATTGTTTATGCAAGTATAGCGAAAGAGTGTGTAAAGTGTATTGAAACTTGAGTTAAAAGCAAGAAAATAAAGTGAGATTTGTAAGAATGAAAGTAGTTTACGTACATGTTCCAAATGGCAAGTGTTTTAGTTGTTTAATGAAATATTTGTGTAAAGTGTCTAGAAACATAAATTGAAAAAGAAAATGAAGTGAAATTTTTAAGAAAGGAATTTGTTTACATACATGTGTCAAATGGCAAATGTTTGTGCAGTTGTCCGAAATGGAACCAGGGTAAATGTGTGGAACTGATGTATTATAATGAATAGTCCATCTCGTTGTGGTGTGTCATGGTGTGTGTTAAGTACGGTATATATAATGTGGTTGCAGCTATAAAAATGGACATAGGGCAGCAGCGTTTGTAGGTAGATAGGTGATCCTCTGTTGATTTTACTTTCGGCTGACGTAGCTGAGGTCGTAGGTGAAAGGGATAGAATCAATCAGTTTGATATTTAATACACTAGGTAAGTTAATTGCATTGCAATAAAAAAACACTTGTGTCTTAATAATTGGGTATTATAGCTTACATTCTGCATAGAGGCTATCTTCTTCGTGTAGCTACGCTGGATCGCCTCGAGCTCTGTGATCAACTTGACACTGGATGGTGACCATAACTGAGAGCAATAGTCAAAGTGGCTTAGGACAAGTGTCCTCCAGAGGACCATCATGGTTTCTTGTTCTCTTGTTCTAAAAGGTTCTGAGAATCCATCCAGCCAGCCGTCTACATTTTATTGCCAGTTTAGCAACATGTACATGAAAGGTCACGTCATCACTCATGTGAATACCCAGGTCACGCACTG
>NC_043014.1:112500-255000 GCF_006345805.1 Octopus sinensis
TATATATTATATATATAATATATATGTCTGTGTGTGTGTGTGTATATATGTATATGTATATGTATGTTAAATATGTATGTATATACACTTGCGTTGGAAATTAATTAGCACTTCTCAAATTTCTACATTTTCTTACATTTTCTTAATTTAATTAACTTATTATCAGAAACAAACTCGATTTTAATCAAAAATTTATTAAAACATATCCCAGCACACCACATAATTGTTATTAATCGTGAAATTTAGTCAATATCTTGTTGCACCTCCTTTGGCAGCAATGACAGCTGCTACGCCGGTCGGCATGCTGTCTATGAGTGCCTGCAGGTACTGTGCAGGGATGGCTTCTCATGCAGCAAGAAGTGCCCCAAACAGCTCGTGTCGGTTCCTGTATTGCTGCACATTCAAATCCCTACCCAATCGACTCCAGAGGTTCTCAATAGGGTTCAGGTCAGGTGACTGGCCAGCACGTACTCCTCGCCACCAAAGAGGTATCCCGTACTATCTCAACGTACTTTGCTGCGTTGATGTTGCCTTCGATGGCATAGAGCCGCCCAACACCACTGTAGCTGAACGCCCCTCACACCATCAGACCACCCCCACCATGCTTCATGGTGAGCAAATCAAGGGTGCTAATTAATTTCTGACAGTAGTGTATATATATATATATATGTATATATATACATATGTATGTATATATGTATATGTATACATATGTATGTATATATACATATGTATATATATGTACATAAGTAGATATATATATATACATATGAAACACTGAAATGTTCAGAAAACAACTTCTGCCACATTCCAGGGAGAAAAACTAGAAGTAGTTGATAAATTCCGTTACCTAGGTGACCAAGTCAGTAGTGGGGGAGGGTGCACTGAAAGTGAAGAGCTAGAATAAGAATAGCCTGGGCAAAGTTCAGAGAGCTCTTACCTCTGCTGGTGACAAAGGGCCTATTGCTCAGAGTAAAAGGTAGACTGTGTGATGCATGTGTACGAACAGCCATGCCACATGCCAGTGAAACATGGGCTGTGACTGCTGAGGACATGCGTAAGCTCACAAGAAATGAAGCCAGTATGCACCGATGGATGTGTTCTTGCTCGGATGGTGTTCTTGGCACCCTACTAGTACAGGCATAAGTGCCAGTAAGGCAACGCTAGTAACGATCATACTCGAATAGCGGTTCTGTCAACGATCACACTCGTATGGTGCTCTTTGCACCCCGCTAGCATGGATGCCAGCCATCAAAATGATTTTTGATTTTGATTTTGATTTCACTTGCCTCAACAGGTCTTTGCAAGCAGAGTTTACTGACCAAAGAAGGAAAAGCTATGCATAAGCGGGCTGGTTATGCTCCTGGCATAGGCCACGGGTTATGGTTTCATCTGGCTTGCCGGGTCTTCTCGAGCACAGCATATTTCCAAAAGTCTCAGTCACTAGTCATTTCCTTCGTGAGGCCTAATGTTTGAAGGTCGTGCTTCACCACTTCATCCCAGGTCTTCCTGGGTCTACCTCTTCCACAGGTTCCATCAACCACTAGAGTGTGGCACTTTTTCACACAGCTAGCCTCATCCATTCTCACCACATGACCATACCAGCACAGTCATCTCTCTTGCACACCACATCTAATGCTTCTTAGGTCCAACTTTTCTCTCAAGGTACTTACACTCTGTCGAGTATGCACACTGACATTACACATCCATCGGATCATACTGGTTTCATTCCTTGCGAGCTTACGCATATCCTCAGCAGTCACAGCCCATGTTTCACTGCCGTGTAGCATGGCTGTTCGTACACATGCATCATACAGTCTTCCTTTTACTCTGAGCGATAGGCCCTTTGTCACCAGCAGAGGTAAGAGCTCTCTGAACTTTGCCCAAGCTATTCTTATTCTAGCAACTACACTTTCAGTGCACCCTCCTCTGCTACTGATTTGGTCACCTAGATAACGGAAGCTATCAACTACTTCTAGCTTTTCTCTCTGGAACGTGGCAGAAGTTGGTCTCTGCGCATTTTCAGTGTTTATCGCTCCCGAGCATCTGCCACATACAAAAACTGTCTTCCCAGTTAGCCTTCCTTTATCTTCCTTTATAATAATATAAATAATATATATATATATATATATATATATATATGAATATGAGGCTATAATAGAAGACACTTGCCCAAGGTGCCGTGCAGAGGGACTGAACCCAGAACCATGTGGTTGGGAAGCAAGCTTCATATCACACACACCCACTCCTGCACCTCTATGTATATATTTATATATACATTCAAGTATATATACATGTATGGATGGATAGATAGATAGATAGATAGATATATGTTCTCATGTATTTATATGTACATTTATTAATCTGTTGCTGTCCCCTCCCCCTTGTTGTGTTGTTTATCAATGTCCAAGTGGAATTTTCTCCATTGTCTTCAAGAATAGCAGTTGTTTGGCGTGAGAGCTGGTCTTTTGTTGAAACCAAACGGATCTACTTCAGGTGTAATAACTTTTCTGGCCTCATTCTTATGTAGATATCATGCAACAAGGCTACTCATGTTTCTTAATCTTCCTGCAACTTGTAGAATTCAATCAATAATAGGTTTTTTTCCATTCCTTCTTTCTGAAATGACATAAATACAAAAGAAGATTCATTACAAAAGACACGTGTAGTTTCAGTGTTGGGTTTCAGTCATTATTAAGGTAGAAATAAAGAAATAAATTCAAAATATGCCCCAGAAGCATAAAATAAATTTATTACTAAAATAATGATATTCCTAAACAAGAGTCTAAGACATAGGTTTTAATTGATTTTGTCTTTAATGTTTATAAAATGGCTTGTTTGGTCTCTCACACGAAATACTGAGTCTGATTAATATAAAGAAACTAAGTTTTGGATGATTTTTGAATGAATGACTTCACCAGTTTTTAATCAATATTCATTCAATTAGACATTGATGCAGTTAATCAGTTACAACAATCAATGATTTGGGTTTTTATCAAACCAGATCATTTGTTTGTTTGTTTTTTAATTTAATTAAATTAATAATTGATAATGAAGTTTGGTCTTTTATAATTCATATTTTGCTGGCTAGACTGTGTATTTGTAAACATTTAATGAAAATAGTCAGAATCATTTCCTGAGCTCTGCTATACAATATTAATAGTTGTCAGTACCCCTGACCAAAACATCGAGCATCACAAAGTAACAGGACCCATTTTGGACAAACTCACAAATCAACCATATCACAAAATAGGAACTAATTTACTTCTGGTGGAAAATAGGAACCAATTTACTTCTGGTGGAAACCAACTTACTTCTAGTTTCCACCAGAAGAAAACAACTTTCAATATAATCAGCCACTACATGGTTATTCAAACTACTAGAAGTAGCAGACAAACATATATCATATCTATAGCCTTAAAAGAAGAACACTTTGGGTATTGGAGTCCTATATCCTTTGTCTGGTAAAAGAAGAGACTGTCATGGATGAGCAAAGATCTACTGATAAATAAACAACATTAATACACATGGCACTTGATGTGGTTGTTTTTCACAAATTATTTTAGACATGAAACCACCAATAATTTAGGTAAAATGTAGAAAGCGAAGAAACTAAATATTTTTTCATGTTTAAACAAATAGTGTTCAACTTCTCTGGAATGGGAGACAGTTTGGCATGGTAATCTCTCACAGGAGCATTAGTAGCAATATATCTGAAAGGCAAATAATTAGTGAAGTTGAAACATTTTTAATAATTAATAATTATAAAAAATAATGATTTATATCATAAACTGTCATACATTCACTTTATTTTTTATTCTTTATTTTTATCTCTAATTCGCAATAAATATCCTAATGCTGTTAGCGGGCTTAAATTATTAATTCAAATAAGGTCTTATCTTTTATTTAAATAAGGCTCCATCTTTTATTTAAATAAAGCCCTGTTTTTAATTTTAAATAGATATTCCAAAAATGATGTAGGTTCTTTAGTGAAATTGATTGTAACGATGAAACTAATAATGAAGCAACCAGTAATCTGTTCAAGTTGCTGACGAAAGCATTTGTTCTGCAGTTTCTGTACAAAATTTTTGTTTCTTTAATATATTTTTCAGCTGAGTCGCTTATGTTTGTGTATATTTTGTGTATGTATGATATGTTTGTGTGTATGTATATTTTGTGTAAGTACTATGTTTATGTATGTATGTACACAGATATGCATATATAATATATATGTTGTACAAATATACATACTCACACATAAAGACATAAAACATACACTGGGAATATATAAACATAAGTGATTCAGCTGAAGAGAAAAATTAGAGAAGTAGAAATTTTGTATAGAAATTGCCAACCAAACACTTTTGTAACTTTGCTACTTTAATCAAAAGATTTCCAAGTAACCAGAAGTAAGCATATTCAAATATAAGAAAACATTCATTGATGTCCTGAAGGTTTTATTGCAGGGGAAAAAAAGAACTTAGCCTTTAAAGACTTCTAAGGGTCCATACGATTAGTTTCTTTAGATGAGAGGTGTACATATTCCTGGACAATATGGTAATATTATATGAACCTGTTGTTATAATGTTTGACTGTTTCTTTCATGTTAAACTAAATCACTTGAAAATAGTTTTGTTGGAATCTCTTTCAGAACTAGCCATTCCACCATCTTTTACTCCTTTGATGACAAATTTACATCTAAGGCGTTTACATATAAATAATAACTCTTATGGGAGTGTGTAACCTTTTGTTGTGGAAGCATGGAAGCTTTCTCATTGACCACAGGAAAAGTTAAGAACAGTGGCCACTTGTAGAGACAATAATAACTCAGCGGTAGACTTGAAAGAATTAAGGGTTTTAAGCTTCCCATATGATTTGCTTATAACAGTTTCATCACTTCTGTGGTTTCTTTTTTATTTTTATTATTATTATTATTCTGAGATTAATCTAAAAAATTCACATTTCTGTATTTCACAAAAGTTGTGTGGTCATTGTGACTGGGTGGGGGTGGAAGTCCTGTTGGTGACTGACAGAAAGTAACAGATGGTTGATACTGGATGGTTGGGTGAGTTTGGATGAGCAATGGCGGGTAGGGGTGGACCAATGTAATATACAGTTTGCTTCAGTTTAGTAGTGGCTGACAAAGGAGAAACCACATATTTGTAGGGTGTTGGTTGTATGGGAAGAGCAAACGATTATTTATCAATCAATTTGGTGACAATGGGAGAAGGAAGGATTCCAGAATGTGTCTGCCTCTGTGTGTGTGTGTGTGTGTGTGTGTGTGTGTGAGCAGTAAGAGGTATGGTACCCCAAACATGTAGGTAGCTTTCTCTCTTTTGTTGTATATAAGGTAGTCAGATAAGGTAGAACAATCTCAGCGACATTTGCAGGTCTCAAGAGAGAATAATTTGAAAGAAATTGACTGTTGTTTCTTGCAGGTCAACGGAGTGTAGTAGTGTGAGGTTGTTTCCTTGATATGTGTAGGCATTGATGGAGGTTGTTGTGGTCAGTTGTTTGGTATAGCAAGAAGTATCAGGGCACAAATGAAATGGTGGTGGGGTAGAGATGGTTGATATTTGCAGGAGAAAGGGAGAGATGTATAAAAGGCAGACCTCCACAACCTTACTGGTGGCTACTGATTAGGGAAGCTCAAGTCAGTGAAGAAGGTTATCATCATTTAACGTTCGTTTTTCCATGCTGGCATGGGTCGGACAGTTTGACATGAAGCTGGCCAGCCAAGGAGCTGTCCAGACTCCAAATGTCTGTTGTGGTATGGTTTCTATGACTGGATTGTAAAAATGAATGTGAGGTAAAGGACTATTGGACTACCAAGCACATGGCATTGAGTTTCAAATTCTATTTTAGCCTATGCATTGACTTTGTCCTTCATGGTTATGTAGTTAGCAGCATGAGGGTCATTCAACTGTAATAAAACAACCCCCTCAGTCAAAATCCATTTTATCCTAAGAACAGCCACAGTACTATGAATGCCAAACTACAAAATATAATATATCTGCAAAGCAGACAGTCTTTAAAGATTTGTCTAAAAGTCGGAGATCATAAGCGACATAAGCAATAAGTAATTTAGAGAATCAAGGATTTAGTTGACAAGGACTTGTATAAATTCAACATTGTGAGACTCGTTAACTGTTCCTGAAGTTCATTAAAGTGTACTTATTGACAGTAAATCACATCTGTTCTTGCCTTTTTATTGATTTTATTACAAATGTACATACATTTTCATATTCATCAAAATTTGTTCAAAAATATAAACAATAAAACAAAAAATGTATTTTCACTTTTTTATTACATGGTTTTGTGACAATTCCGGAATCTTTAAAATATTTTTTTGAAAATATTCACGATTTTTTTTTTTTATTTGAATTTTCAATTTAATTTTTAATTTCTTTTCTTAATTGCTACAATTTCTAATTTTCATTAGCCATCAAGCTCATCATTAAATCCTTGACTGGATATTAATGTAGAATTTGCATATATGTAGAATTTTTTAGTTTTATATCTAAGCAGGTTGTAATAGCATAATTTGAACATTTAATTGCCTAACAACACAGTTACTGTTTTATTACATCCCAAATACTCATCTGTTTCCATGTTTCATGTCCCTACCTATTTTTCTAGCTAGCTAGCTGAGTGTGTGTGTGTGAAATATATACATCATCATCATCACTATTTAATGTCCATCTTCCATGCTCGCATGGGTTGGATGGTTTGACAGGATCCAACAAGTCAGAGGACTGTGCTGTGATCCAGTGTCTGCTTTGGCATGGTTTCTACAGCTGAATGTCCCTTCTAATGCCAACCATTTACAGAGTATACTGGATGCTTTTTCCAAGGCACCAGCAATAGTGAGGTTACCGTGTAACTTGCAAGACTAAAAATCCCCTTGGATGAGTGGGAGAAGAGTAGAGAAAAAGGCAGCTTCATGCTTGGTTTTAAGAGATTAGAGTATGATAGAGAAAACAGGAACAGGTTTATTAATGTTGGGAGATGATTGGCTACCCTGCATTACATAAGGATGGATGGGAGTAATTTGATGGGAGTGTTAAAAAGAGAGACACAGATGGTAGGGATAATATGTCAGAGTATTCCTTCTTCAAAGTTAAAAAAAGTGAAGAAAAGAAGGAATGAAGATAGGTGAAGGTGGGCAGACATTGCAAATAGTGTATGAGGAGAATGAGAGTTGAAGGTAAAGGTGAATGTAGTTATATTAATAATATTAAGGTATGCAATCACAGAAAATTGACTGTTAAAATGATGATGAAATTGACATACACACACACACACACACACATGCATATATACATACATAATTGGAACACTGGGTTTTGTTAGTAAATGCTTAAAGGAGAATCTGGATAAACTGGATTTTCAGAAAGAGAAATTGACCGGCTGATTTGTACATTACAAGTCCAATCTGTGAGTGGAACAGTAAAAATATGCAGGACTTTTCTCAAGTTCCAAATGTGAATTTGTCTGTATTAACTAAATCCCAAACATGGATCCTTGTATCTTTGTTGGAAACTGGCTCCCTCCTCAGTGAAAGATTTATTATAATTAAAAAAATAGAAGAGACATACATAGGTGTGTGTGTATGTACACACACACACACACACACACATATATAAATGTAGGTACGCATGTGTGTTATTCTCTTCTGAGTCCATGTGTTTTATGCCCATTTTTGCACAATGCTTGTTTATTTAAGTTTTGTTTTTGTTTTATTTGTAATCATCATCCCTATCACCATCACCACTACTATTAGTGCAATCATCACTCCTACAATCACCACCACAGCCATTACCCTCATCACTATAACTATGACTGTCACCACCATCATTTTCCTCATCTTAATCATCATCTGACAATATTCAACATCTGTTGTCATGTAATACTTATGTGGATTATAGAGATCTGTTTAGATTCAACTAAACACAACATTAACTACACAAATGTTTGTTAATATTTTGTCTATCATAGCAGTATGTTGGAATAAAAGTGTTTGACTGTCTTCTTTGATAGCAACTATGCAATATAGAGAGAGAGGTTGTTGTGGTGGTGAGCATAAGAAGTGTGTTTAAGAGCTCATTGTAACCTTTGAAGTTGAAGTATTAAACACAGATCAAATAAAGTGATAATGTACTGAAATCCATGGCTGTTGTGTAGAGGTTAAGATGTTTTATGCTACCATCTCATCAACTAGTATCATGTAGGTTTTTTTGGATGGGACATATATAATATAAAGTTCATCCAGAATTAATCCCTCATCCATGGTTACCAATAACAGAATCAATCCAGGTTTTTATTCCAAGTATAATTTCTTCCCATTAGTCTCAAAGACTCTTGAAAATAACCATCAGTGCTTTTTCTGGCTCCTCTGACTAAATCACAAAAGAAAGAAGACCTAATTGCCAAATACACCTTCACCATCTCTACAACCCCTGATACATATTTTTGTCTCTACCTCTACAACAATGGCTTCAGTTCATTTGAATCAGCCAGCTGGATGCTACCTGTCTTAGCACAACTCTCTCTTGTAAAGAAAGTTACTTGCTAAAGACTAGCATTGTGTCTCATAGCAGATTTAATACTACAGAATCCTGACCTAGGTGATAAACCTTATGGAAAGGTTTAATTTTAACAGCATTGTATATGTGCAAGTTATACAATCCTCTTTAAAGAACAAAATAAAATTTCCTTAAAACTAAATATGAAAAATTTCCTGTTTATTTTATCACAAAAGTAGGATGGGTCTGCAACATTTGTGCAATGTTGGTAAGTGTCTTGGTAATTCAATTATAACATTCTATTAATCCCCACTCCCATATAACTTTGTTCTGTTGTACCTAGATGAAAATCAGGCTATGAATCCTTGCAACAAGTGTTCCCTAGTAAACCCTTAAGTTAGGAATGGCCTCAGTTTTACAATTTTTATACTCTTTTACTTGTTTCGGTCACTTGACTGTGGCTATGCTGGGGCACTGCCTTTAGTCAAGCAAATCGACCCCAGGACTTATTCTTTGTAAGCTTAGCATTTATTCTATCAGTCTCTTTTGCTGAACCGCTACGTTACGGGGATGTAAACACACCAGCATCGGTTGTCAAGCGATGTTGGGAGGGACAAACACAAGCACTCATACACACACACACACACATATATATATGCATTTATACGATGGGCTTCTTTCAGTTTCTGTCTACCAAATCCACTCACAAGGCTTTGGTTGGCCCATGGCTATAATAGAAGACACTTGCCCAAGGTGCCATGCAGTGGGACTGAACCCGGAATCATGTGGTTTGTAAGCAAGCTACTTACCACACAGCCACTCCTACACCTATAGTAAAACAATATTAAAGACTAAATTGATTCTTACATCATCAGAAATAACCAAGTGACCAGTGGATAAGAACCCATCTTATCTAATATTCTAGTTCCATGAGAATTTACTAATTATCAATAACTAGAAATATGGATGAAATGCTCTTGTGATACCAATAATGTAGCAGATAGGTTATTTCAGTTTTTCAGTTCTTTATTCTTGGCTGTGAAGTCAAATCTTGTCAAACTCAACTTTGCTCTTCCTAAAGTAAATAACAGCAATTCACTGGGACATATTCAGTTGATTAGATTCCTTCTTTATAAAATATTGATCTCCTGAGTAGCGAAAATAAATCAATATTATCTATGACTTTTCTTTAAGCTGTTCATCGTCTTTATAGATAGATTCTTTGTTTAATATATTTTCTGGCCTGCGTTTGTTGGCTTTGTGTAAAATAGAAGCAAGATAATAATGTATTATATATGCTTCATGAATGTATTTAAACTGAATTATATCTAAGATTTATACATTCTTGTAAGCATTACATTTCTTCGATTTTGTGTATGAATTAATGTATGTCTGCTTCGGAGATACAAGCAGAAACTAATGTCTCAATGTCCATTTATATTCATAAAATAATCTTCAATAAGTCCAAACATGTGTGGATGATTTAATATTTCTTTGGAATTCTTCCCTCTGTTCCTAATATGATCACAAGACTGATAAACAGTAAAATATTAGAAATATACTGAAATTGAGGAATGAGATTTGGGATTAAAATTTTTGTACTTTCCAGCATAATTTTCAGTTCTTTCACAATTTAGAATCTGTCAAATTGTTCAAACTGAGATATCTTCATAAACAGGAATTAGGGAGTATATATGTAATGTTGAAATTTTAACTCCAAATTAAAAATAGTTGATATGAGTTGTCGTTTATAGGTTCTAATTTTTGGATAAAGCTTCTTTTGATTAAGAAAAACTTTTTAAATAGCAGCATCAGTGCCAAGCAATGATAAGGAATAAATTAACTTTAGGTGAGTTAAAATATGTCTGTGGCATATTTGAACTTCTAAAGGTAAATTCCTTGCAGTTACCATGGATTAAAATTTCTCTTTTATAGTAAAAGGTGTAAAACACCATATCTGCCCAGTGCTTTCCTTGAGCAGAAAAAAACCAGAAGCCCATCTAGGAATCTACTTAAGTAGATATGGTGTTTTTAAGAGAGAAATTTGTGGCCTCAGTAACTGTAGTGAATTTTTCTTTAGAAGTTAAAATGTCACAAATATATTTTAACTCACCTAAAGTTCATTTATAAAAACATTTATTTGTAAATATTAGGGGAAAAATTGTTTCATCACCAAATGTGAGGTACTTAATAATCAAAGGCATATATTCTGGGTGCGTTAGGTGGGTGCTGCACACCAACTGAAAATAGCAAATTCATTATAAATATCAACCTTACTTATTGATTTAATCACAAATCATAATGGAAAACTTTTATTATATCTCTGCTTGAAATTTGGTGGTGGGTGTCCCGAAATAACACTGCATACTTCACAACACATTGTATCATAATATGGTACCAGGCATATCATAGGATAATGGAAGAATGGCGAAAAACTAATGGCAAAGGGCATGCAACATCTTTGACAACATGGTCACATGTTTATTTTCATGGTTAGAAGTTGTATGTTTGAAATAATTTTTTTACTATAATTTTTTTCTTACGATATCGTCATATAGCTTTGATCTTAATTTGTTTTCAAAACTGATAATACACTTTTAGAAGTCAAAAACAAGACTTATGTATGATGAGGTTATTGAACATTTTACATCTCAAAGATGAACAGAACTTACATATAAGTAATTGAAGTAAGTAAAATTATATGGTTTCTTATTTTTCAGTGTGTGCACATAAGAAAATTATGGCTTATTTTAGAATGCTTATAACTTATAGAGTATTATTAATTCAGTTTACTTTAGTGCTATATATCAGTATCCCAAATGAATTAAGTTTACATTATTTACATTTTGGATCCTGTATTTTGAATAGAAATACACAGTTTGTATGCTGAATTTGAGTGATATTAATGTTAGTCATAGTATGGTCAATGTGGCAGCACACCCAATGACAATAACTACCATATGCCACTGTTAATAATTCCAAAAACCCAACATAGGTTACTAGTTAGTGACTTCAGAATTAGAGCTAGAAAGACTCAGAGAAATAAAGCAATCTGAAAAAGACGACTATGGAAGCTCAAAGACCCAGCAAACAGACAAAAATTTTAAGATTTTCGAATGGAAGCTTCTAACGAAAGAGAGGAAGAGTTGCAGACATATAGCTTAGGGGACAATTGGAAGTTCTTATGGGACAATCTACTGAAGGCTAGAGATGAAATCTGTGGTTGGTGCAGAGTTCCAGCTAGACCAAGGGTGACATGGTGGTGGAACAAGGAGGTAGAGAGTGTTATAAAAGCAAAGAAACAGGCCTGGAAAGACTGGAAAATTGTGGAAGCAGAGAATTATATCAGGTAGCCCGAAGGGCAGCTAGGCGGCAGGTTTACATAACAAAAAGTATAGCAGAAGGTAAGAGATTTGCAAATGTTCTATAGCATGAGGATCAGAACCATGTGGTGTTCAGGATTGCAAATCAGTGTAACAGAGAGAAAGAGATGTAGTGGGTGAGAAATGTGTGTGAATGGATAATGATATGCTTGCACTTAGTGACTCTGAGAAGAAAGATGCATGGAAGTGTTACTATAAAAGGTTACTAAATGTGGAAAATGAATGGGAGAACAGTCTTTCAAATATCAGCTCGACCAAGTCATGACTGTTACTGAGAGGATTATAGCTCAATTGATTAGGAAAAGAATTAAACTAGATGAGATGCAGTTGGTTTTGTACCTGGGAAGAGTACCACAGATGCCATCTTCCTAGTGAGATAGCTGCAGGAAAAGTACTTGGCCAAAAGTAAGCCATTGTAATTAGTCTTCATCAACCTGGAGAAAGCTTTCAACAGAGTTCCCTGCTCTGTTATCTGGTGGTCTCTAAGGAAACTTGGAGTATGCTCCATTGGATGTGCAACATCAGTGCACATGTACGACAGAGTGCAAATGTATTGAGAGAAAAGTTGGGCATAAGAAGAATCAAATGTAGCATGCAAGAGAGAAGACTCTGTTGGTTTGGACATGTGATGCTACATAAAGAAGTGCCAGTCATTGAAAGTGGATGGTACTTGTGGAAGAGGGGGGCCCAGGAAGACATGGGAAGAAGTGGCAAGGACCGATCTCAGGACGTTGGGCTTCATGGAAGAAATGACAATGGACCAAGATGTCTGGCGATATGAGGTTCTTGAGAAGACCTGCCCACATCAGCGAAACTGAATTCTAGAAGCGCTGTGTGTTCCACTCACATGTAGCAAGAAAACTTTTCACACACCTACCCCAACAAACCAAATTACATCTCCACATCTTTTCTCTTCCTCACATTTCCTCTTCATGCACTATACTTACCTCTCAATCCCTAATTCTGTCCTCACGGCCCTGTTTCTCTGTATCATTGTTATCCAGTGGCCCCACCCCACTATATACCCAGGTTTTCACCACTCACTGCATTCTCCTTCCCCACTCTCTACTCATGCTTCTTTAGCAATGTCCTGCCACTTAAATTATGACCTTCAAACCTCAAGGGTATGTCCTGGCACTTGCCATCATCTATCTCTCTCTTCCCTTACTCAACCATCCCATTTATATTCTGATCCCCATCCCTTATGAGTATGCCTAGCACTTTGCCACCATCCCTGTCCTGCTGTCTCCCACTCTCTCTCCTTCTGCTGGGTAACCATGTATCTCCTTTACAGCTGTTCACCTGTTTCTGTTTTCATTCCTGATCTTTCTCTCTCTCTCTCTCTCTCTCTCTCTCTCTCTCTCTCTCTCTCTCTCTCTCTCTCTCTCTCTCTCTCTCTCACCTTGTACCTCCTCTACAGAAAGAGAGACCTTTCATCGTCTGACACAATATCACCCCCTCCAATGCTCTCTCCCTTCACAAAAGATTTTTGTCTTACATGTAACTTGGTGACCCTGTCAGTGCAGGTGCCACTTAAAAAGCATCTATTCCACACTGTAAAGTGGTTGGTATTTGAAAAGGCATCCAGCTGTCAAAACCCGACCAAAAAGTACCTGGGGGCTGCACCAGACTCCAGTCTGATTTGGCATGGTTTCTATGGCTGGATGCCCTTCCTAACACCAACCACTCCAAGAATATAATAGGTGCTTTTACATGCCACTGGCACAGGTGCCAGTTGCATGACAACAGTCTCTGCCACAACTTCTACTTCACTTGGCTTGATGAGTCTTCTCAAGCATAACATATTGCCAAAGATCACAATCACTAGTCATTGCCTCCATGAGCCCTAAAGTTCAAAGATCATGTTACATTTTTTAAGATGAACTTAATAATAAAAGCAAGTTATTTTATTGGAATTAAATACTTTTTTTTACCATATTACTGTTGAAATTACTGTTTTTGTTTCTATTAATTTTGAAAGTAACAAAAATTTAGTAAAGTAATTTTATCATTATTAACCTGGTGTTTGAACATAAATTAGCATAAAATTTTGATGAAAGATAATAATTAGGATCACTTTAAAATGGGGTAGTCTCAAGTGAGTTAGTATCAGAAGAGCTAAAATAAATTCTGAAATTTCATTTATTTGCAATTAGATTTCAGTTTTTTTTTCTGTTCAATTTTTCTAATCTTGCATCAGATTAAAAAAATATTCTGTCAAGTCCAAAGTGTGGGTATATTTTGGTAACATATTTGCTTTATTCATGAAGTTACAACAAATGGAGCCTAGTATTCAAAGTAGAGGCCATCGTGTCGCACCGTCTGAAGCCACCTTTCTGCCAGTTCCTTGAGCCATACCAATACCAGTTCTTATCCTTTGAGGTGAAGAACTCTTTCACTGAAGCTTCACTTCCTCTTAGTTGAGGAAGTGTCACGGGCACAGGAATTGAGCCCTAGATCAGAACAAGTAATAATCCAAGGGAGCTAGGTCCAGACTATAGGAGGCTGGGTGCAGCATCAGCTTGATTCCCTCAACTTGCTGGAGTTTAGTCTGTGTCATTCAAACAGTGTGAGGTCTTGCATTGTCCTCTTGCAGGAGACTCACTTTCTGTTAAGCAATGCCAGGTATTGTTGCTGCACAGTGGCATTCATCTGCTCCAGTGTTTCACGGACACGTTGGCATCAATTGTTCAACCATTTGGAATGAACTCATTGTGAATTGTTCTTTCATAATTCCAGTATCACAAACAAGTTTGGCAACAGGTTCTGGAAGCTGGCCCTTGCTTAACTACTACTTATTGTGGAAAAATATCTCCTTTGGGATTATTATTTGTTCTAATCCATGGCTCACTTTCTGCTATTGCAATGTTTCATCAACCAAGAGGAGGTGACAGCTTCGGTGAAGGAGTTCTTCCCTTCAAAGGACCAGAAATGGTATCAGCATGGGATCAAAGAACTAACAGAAAGGTGGCTTCAGATGGTGCAACACAATGGCCTCTTCTTTGAATGTTTGGTGGCTGCTTTTGTTGTAACCTGACAATTAAAGTAAATAAATCACCAAAATATTGTAAAACTTTTGACTCAGCACAATATTTCTTTGCACTAAATTTAAATTTCAAACTAGGAAAGGTAACCTCACCCCGCCCCAACCAAAAATCTGAAATAATTTCTTAAGTTGAAATACTTCTCTTATCTGTTTAAAACTGAACTTGTTACCTCATAGAATACAGGATGTTAATTACATTTACACTGCAATATAACAGAGTTAACGATGAAACCATGTTACAACTATTTCTATTATGTTCTTTGATGTATTATTTGGCAGATAATTAGGGCTAGTAATTACTAATGATCTGTACTGATTGGAGCAGAATGAGTTTACAATGAACCAGTGTAGGTGTACATGTATACATTTGTGTGTGTATGGATACACAAATACACATACATACAACTGTATAGAAACATACAGATATACACACAGAAACATACACATATAAACAAAGAATAGAAAGCATTTAGAAATAGTGGAATATCAACTGTTGATTTGGTTGTCTTATCTGAGAATTTTGAAAATTTTGGTGAAAATTAAACTGAGAAAGAAGAAAACTGGACATAAAAGGCATTAATTGATTTGGAAGCGGAGGAGAGAGAGGGGATAATGTTTTGGATTTGTAGTGTGTGTGTGTACAGCAGTGATGGGGATCAGCATCAGATTTGGAAGGGAGGAGAATCATCAATATCACCTGATGAAAGGTCTAATGCATTTACTCTTGCACTTGCTCTAGTCAGTTTCATCATCTTAAGAGACCAACGTAGAAGATTACAGTTGTGTTATTGTAGTCATGATAGACATAGACAGATATGGTCCTAGAAACACACAACCTCTTAGCTTAGCTAACCATTTCTGAAATAACTGAGTGAGAGCCTTATACTAAAATAAGACAAAATAACTGAAGTTGTTATCGTTTTTGGTCCTTATATGTGTGTGTGTGTGTGTGTGTTTTTAGAAAAACTTCCAATTTTTATATGCTACACCTCCACCACCATTATGAGTCCGGTTTGCTTGCAGTTGAATGTCATTCAAACTGTGAAGGACAATCTTTCTGTTTTCCATCAACAAACTGGAACTGTTTCTGTAATCATATTTTGCTGCAGCTGCTCAAACATGATCAGAATGGCCACCAGGTTCAGTGAATACTGTCATCAAATGGTGGGCAGCAGTTGCTCCGCTTCCAATTTCAACAGTTATGGCTTGAAAAATTCCATTTCCCTTCATACAGCTTGACAATTTCTAACTGTACCTTTGACAACCAATCTTAGGATGATATAATTAAAGTTATTAATTATTTTGTCTTAATCAGTGTTTACTATTGAATATTAAAATTTAAATACTTTTCTCTAAAATATTCTTATGAACACTGTCAATAATTACATTATACTAATTAAAATTTTTCTGTTCAAGCACCATTTGAAATAATTCTCTTTTTATTTTTATATAGTCTGAATTATAATTAAATAAGCTAAAATAATCAAGGTTTAATCATCAATACAGTTTTATCTTTTGATGAAGTGTTATGATCTCTGTATGTATCACATGTATATTTAACTTGATATTATCACTTGTTCAGTCATTTCATACAACAGTCTTCAGTGAAAATATTTCCTATACTTAAACACTAATACACACAAGCATACACACATACACATGTATGCCAATTTGGTTTATAAATTTGCAATTGCTCATTGATATAATTAATATTGTTGTCAGAATAAATCCCAATCAACAGCCAGTAATTTACCAGCTTCATAGAATAAGTCAGGTGCCAAGTCAGTAAAGGAAACTCTCAGATTCCCCTGAAGACTTATCTCACTATTCCACTATTCCTCACAACATAGAAATTCTTCTACCTTCCCCAGATTTGAAAGCTTCAAGTTCTTCACTATATTTCTTATCTCATAATTTTATATGCCTTTGCTAGTTTTTATTTTAAAAATCTATTAGATTTTTAAAATTTATTAGATTTTTATGCTTTGTAATGTATATCTTCCTTCGTCACTTCAAAGATATTTTGTGGTTAATCTGGTAGCTGAAGGCTTGCAGCAATAAATGGAACAGATCTCTTTTTTAGTTGGAATTATCTGTTAAGAGATATTTATTTATTTACTTACATGACTGATTTATGACAAGAATCTGACGAAAGGATAACAGTAGTTTACCATTTTAAGCCTAAAGTTGCTAATTTTAAGTTAGCAATCATCATGTTGTCTACTTGACTACAACAGATTTAATTCTTATGACTAGATCATTGTTAAGAGAGAAAACTCCAGAAGCCATTGAAATCTTAGGAAATTAAAAGCAAATCTCATTTGACAGAGTCTCTTTTATTTTTAGTGTTTTTCTCCTGTTTGTTTCAAAATGGTTGCAATGGTTCTAGAGCATCTGGGGAGTTGCATAGTATTAGAAAAATTGTTTTTGTTTTTATATAACTGGATGCCACTTCCCACTCAGCTGTGAAGTAAAAGCGATCTTTGTTGTCAGCCAAACAAATTGATGTAAGTCAGAAATATGTACCTTACCCTAGAGGGATAATACGATGTTTGCAATACAATTTGATCTCATGACTATGTGGTTAGATGTCCAATGCCTCCCAATAATTGTGTCCTTTGTACAATTAATTTTGTTAATTATTAACAACTCACTTGTGAAGTAGAAGTGAAATTTTCTATCAGCCAAACTGACTTGCGTGTTTAGTTATATACCTGGCCCTCCAACTACATTATAATGGTTGCAATAAGGTTTGGTATGCCTGACTCGACTAGGTCTTAGCCTGAGTTTGGCACTAAAGATCATGGCAAAGGTCCTCAAGGTGGTTTTGGGCAAAGAGGCCAAAGTGGAGAAGGCTGCCAGCTCATATATTGACGATATACTGGTATATGAGAAAGTAGCATTGGTAAAGGAAATTGTGGACTATCTTAGTGGGTTTGGACTGACAACAAAACTGCCAGAGGCTATAGAAGGAGGTACAGTGCTGGGGCTCCAGCTCGCAAGAGACAAAGTGGGTAGGCTTGTGTTTCACAGAGGAAATGAGATCCCAGACCTACATTGGAATATGAATAGGCGAGAGCTGTTCTCTATGTGTAGGAAGTTGATGGGTCACTACTCTGTCACAGGATGGCTCTGAACAGCATGTAGCTATGTCAAAAGGTGAGCGGAAGGAGTGAACTGGGGTGATAAAGTGAGAGAGAAGACAATGGTGATGATGCAAAAGGTCTGAGAGAGAGTGCAAGTGGAAGATCCAGTGAAGGGCAGCTGGAACATGCCTGATACAAAGACAGAGATGTGTGACACAAGCAGCATAGTATTGGGAGTCATGCTGGAAATAAGTGTCAAGGTGGAAGATGCAGTGTGGTTTAGGAAGAAGGACAACTACAATCACATCAGTGTAGCCGAACTGGATGCCATGTTGAAGGGTATCAACCTAGCATTGAGTTGGAATCTGCAAACCACTGAGATCTGGACTGATTCTGCCTCAGTGCAAGAGTGGGTGAAATCAGTGATCACCAACCTGCAGAGGATTCACAAAGATTAAGCATCCCTTGGGAATCCTGAGGGAGCTAGCTGCTGAGTTTGACCTGGAATTGCATGTGGTGTTCATTCCCTCAGAAAAGAATAAAATAGACGTTCTAACCAGAGTGAAAAGGTATTGGTTGGAAACAGTAGAGGATGTTCCGAGTGGGGTAGCAGTGGTTTGTCAGCTGGAGGAAAGGTGGTCTGTAGACGGGCTATTGATGGACAATAGTGCAGTTTTTCACTCAGAGCAGCTGAGAGAGATGCTTGAAAGGTGGAGCACAAGATGCTTCTTCAGAGCTGCATACAGGCCAGGTGGAAATAGGATTATGGAATGGCACCACAATATGATTAAAGTCATGGCTGAGAGGGAACGAATCTCCCCTATGGAGGTAGTCTTCTGGTACAATATGTCACCCAGGTTAGGGCAAGCTGAAGAGACAGTCCCACACAGGGCCATATTCCAGTACAAATGGAGACACCTGAGCATGGTGCCACAGCAGCTAGCGGTGGAAGTGATTACATCTGTGCAGGCTGGAGACAAAGTGTAGTTGAAGCCTCCAAACACTCAGTGCACAACACAGTGGGAAAAGGCAAGGTGACCATAATTGGTACTCCGAATAATGTATCAGTGGATGGAATGCCATGTCACATTTTGGATATTCAAAAGGTGATTATCTCTTCTGATGATGAAGGGGAGGGGAAAACAGCCCTGTGACCCTGCGGAGATCTCAAAGGGAACATTGCTCCACCCTCCCAGTTGTGGATGGGTGATTATGAAACAAAACGGGGGGGGGGGGGCAGTGATCTTTAGATCAAGGGTTAGTGAGAGGGAGAGACGGCAAAGGAAGACTGGAAAGGTAGGGAGATGACATCATATTGGTGAGTGAAACGAAAAGTTTCCCTCTTTTTCATGCTGTCAGCAGTAGCGGCTAGATGTGGAGGTCAAGGTAAGAATGACTTTACTTTTATGCCTTTAAACCACAATAACTCAGCCTAGTGTATCTGACACCAAAAGACTGGGAAAAGGAATCAACTTTCAGATTAATTCAATGTTTTGATTGCTGTTGTTTTTTATGAGTCCATTTCAAACTATAATGTTCTATTTTTGTTAATTGATCTAATTTGATCTGTTCATCAATAGTTGTCAATACAAGCTGTTCATACAATTTGGAATATGTCAGTTGTAGTCAGACAGCATGGAAATTGGTCATCAATGGACAAATACATGTGATCAAATCTAACAGAAAGGAATGTAATTAATCATCAACTGAACTTCTATATGTATTCTTTTTTACACTAGGCACAAGGCCCAAAATTTTGGGGGAAGGGGCCTGTCAGTTAAATCAACCTCAGTACACAACTGGTACTTAATTTATTGACCCTGAAAGGATGAAAAGCAAAGTCAACCTCAACAGAATTTGAACTCAGAATATAAAGACAGGCAAAATATTGCTAAGCATTTTGCCCGGCATGCTAATGTTTCTGCCAGCTTGCCGCCTTCTTCTGCTATATTTATTATCAGTTAACATGGCAAAATTTAAACTTAGAACTATAAAATACTAACCTAGATATTAGATATGCACCTTCTAGTCATTAACATCTCCATCTATGTAATATAAGAAAGGATGTCTCTTTTATGAAATATTGCTATAATTATAAGAGAAAAATACTGACTGATTCATTGTGAAATAAATCTAAATTTTGGTTTTCCTTTTCTTATGGAACTTCTTTATTTGAATAACTTCACAAATATCTTGTTGCTCTTCTACAAGGAATAATTATTGTGTTTCAAGTAATATCATTTGTTAGTCTACCTGTGTATAAATGATATATATACGACAGTACTGCCTGATTGGCACTCATGCCAGTGAAAAGTTAATGGCACCATCCGAGCATGATCATTGCCAGGGCCGCTGATTGGCTCCCATGCCGATGGCACGTAAAAAGCACCATTCAAGCATGATCATTGCCAGCATCGCCTTACTGGCACATGTGCCAGTTGCACGTGAGAAACAACATCCGAGCGTAGTTGTTGCCAGTGCTGCCGGACTGGCTCCCATGCAGATAGCATGTAACAAACACCTTATGAGCGTGGTCGTTCTGGCTCCCATGCCGATAGCACATAAAAGCATCCACTACACTTTCAGAGTGGTGGGCGTTAGGAAGGGCATCTAGCTGTAGAAACTTTGCCAGATCAGATTGGAACCTGATGCAGCCTTCTGGCTTACCAGTCCTCAGTCAAACCGTCAAACCCATGCCAGCATGGAAAGCAAATGTTAAACAACAACGATGATGATGATGATGATATATATATATATATATATATATATATATATATATATATATATCACCGTGACCGACCAGGCTATCAGATGGTGTTACACATCGCTGGTCACAATGTGCTTCGCATTGTTTTAGCCTTCAAATGACGCCACCCCGCTGGCTAAGCGAGCAGGCCAACAGTTGAAAGAGTGAGAGAAAGTTGTGGCGAAAGAGTACTGCAGGTGATTGCCACCACCACCCTGCTGGAGCCTCGTGGAGCTTTAGGTGTTTTCGCTCAATAAACACTCACAACGCCCGGTCTGGGAATCAAAACCGCGATCCTACGAACGCGAGTCCACTGCGCTAACCACTGGGCCATTGCGCCTCCACATATATATATATATATATATATTATATATATATATATATATATATATATATATATATATATATATATTATATATATATATAGGCGCAGGAGTGGCTGTGTGGTAAGTAGCTTGTTTACCAACCACATGGTTCCGGGTTCAGTCCCACTGCGTGGCACCTTGGGCAAGTGTCTTCTACTATAGTCTCGGGCCGACCAAAGCCTTGTGAGTGGATTTGGTAGACGGAAACTGAAAGAAGCCCGTCGTATATATGTATATATATATATGCGTGTGTGTGTTTGTGTCTGTGTTTGTCCTCCTAGCATTGCTTGACAACCGATGCTGGTGTGTTTATGTCCCTGTTACTTAGCGGTTCGGCAAAAGAGACCGATAGAATAAGTACTGGGCTTACAAAAGAATAAGTCCTGGGGTCGAGTTGCTCGATTAAAGGCGGTGCTCCAGCATGGCCGCAGTCAAATGACTGAAACAAGTAAAAGAATGAATAAAAGAATATATAACTGAGTAACAAAGATGTATAAGTGGCCATTCATTACGGCCGTTTCAAGTGACTCCTTTAATTGATCAAGAAAAGTATTACATCCTTACTAAGAAAACCATTCTCATCAGATGACCACATAGACCTCAAGCATAAAAAACAGTTAGATATTTAAACATACTCATATCATCAAAAGAGAGCAAATATTTACAATGCTAAATATTTTGGTAGAATGAAAAAAGGATATACAGCAACAGATGCACCAGAAATAGCTAGGCTAGAGTGGGGTGGAGAAGGATGATAGTAGTGACCCTGTTATCTACACATTGAAGATGGTAGGGAGAATGTTGTCTTCAAAAACAGCTAAAATTAGATCTTTAGAGAGTTATAAATTAATTAGTATCATGACAGACCATTTTACTATCTGAAAAAATGGAACTTTACATCCTGCTATATCAACACCAAAAGGGTAAATCATAGGGTGGTAAACAAGAATATCTGATGGAGGAGTGGTGATAACAGAAGGAGGAGAGAGGATAGGGATGGCTAATAAAGCCTATTTTGATTATCATCTTAAAGGAGAAGAAAAAAATGAACTGTTACAAGGAATACCTCTTAAAGGATTATGGGTGGGATATAGATTGAAGGAGTAAGTTTTTACCTTAGTTTATTTATACTATTAAAGCAAAATGTAAATATATAGATATATAAAGGCTAGAAATGAATTTCCTATATAATTAAATAGGGGAATAATTTAACATATGATAATATAAGGTTGCAGCATATAACGAATTTGAGGAAAAAATTAGAAATTTATAAATTGCCCCCAAATTTTTATGCTATACAAACTTTAAAAATATATTCTTTTACTTGTTTCAGTCATTTGAGTGTGGCCATGCTGGAGCACCAAAATAAAAATAAAAATATAACCAAATATAAATATAAAATATAATATAAGAAAGTATTAAAAAAATATAAAGGATGTATATATACAAAGGCATGAAAGTATAAAATATAAAATATTTAATATATATAAAAAGATATAATGTGTGAAAAATATAATAATTATATAATTTTAGGTTCACAGTCCACAGTGGGATATATGAGAAAAAAATTTTTAACTGTCAATGTATTAATAAATCACAAAAATTATGAAAAAATAAATGAAGGGTATATAAAATCTTAAGATATAAGATTTATAAAATATATGAGGAAATATAAGAAAATATCTGAGAGAAGAATTATACTAAAGGCTGTTATAAAAATTATAAAAAGTGTTATACCAAAAAAATTCTTTCTTTAAAAAAATTTTATAAATGTAAGCCAATAAAAGATGCTATACTAAGACATATAAAAAGGAAATAATGAAAATATTATAATGGAATTGTTATAATCAAAATATTAACTAATTATTAATACTAGATGGGAAAAGGCATAAATATACCGGATCATAATAGAGATAAAATAGAATTAAAAATATCATTAGAAATAGGTTAATAAAATTTATCTAAAATACAATGAAGAGTAAGGATTGAAGTAAGAGATCATAGAGATTCGAAAATTAAGGACTAATTAGGAAAAAATAGTATATTTATATTTATAATGATAGAATAGCTTCGCCACTGGGATTGGGTAGGTATATATTATGATTACTAAGATTTAATAGATCAAAGGGGTTAAAGTGAAAATCATTTTAGTCACCAAAAAAATTATATAATATACTAAATAATTATCAGTTCCTAAAGTATTTAAAGGTACAGATAATCTTATGAACACATGATAGTCTGAGATCTAATTTATTATTAATTAAGTTGTTTTTATCTCTATATTTAAAAATTTCATACAATTCCATACAACATAGTCTACATTCATATTGGCTATTTGTGTATGGTTGAGTTCTACACACTAAATCCCATTTAAGACTGAAATCGATATTATTGTCTTTCAGTTCCCAGATTTTCATTGATAATGAAGTACTGTTAGCTTTTTGCCTAAGTCTAAAGGATGAAAAATGGTTATTTAAAAATTTTTCATATTTACTGAGCACCCTATATAAACAAAGTTATTATTTTCTATTAGTATTATACATTTATAAACTATATTTCCTGTTAAACATTGACCTGATAGTCTACAATTGTAACTGTGATTATTATTATCATTATTATTATTATTATTATTATTATTATTATTATTATTATTATTATTATTATTATTATTATTTTATGTTTGACTTTTGCTTTACATTTGTACAAGTTGGCTCCAAGTCTCACCCAGAGACCTCAAGAGACAACAAGTTAGAAGTTCATGTTGGTGCTATGCCTAGGGTGCCATATATTTGGTTTTGTACTTAGTGTTGTTCTAGAGAATGTTTAAGAAACCATAAGAAAATTATGTTCATTTTAAAACTTGAGATTACATAGAAAGTATTTTGTGTAGGATATGTGCAGTTCCCATGAGCACTATCTTTTGAATTTCTGCCATTTTGGGGTTTCCTGGTATCTGAGCTAGGTAGCAATCAGCCCTTTTTACTATCTTTCCCAGGGCACCTATGACAACAAGTATTGTTTTAGACTTGAGGTTCCACATTTTGCTGATTTCTATTTCAAGATTTTTATATTTGCTCAGTTTTTGGTAGGTCTTGACAGATACGTTTATATCGATTGAGACAGCCATATCAATGAGGAGGCATGATTTTTGTCTGAAGTCTTTCAATATGATGTCTGGCCTATTCGCATCTATCTCTCTGTCAGTTTGAATGGTGAAGTTCCAGAGGAGTGAGATGTGATCATTTTCAAGCACTGGAGGTGGTTTGTGTTCCCACCAGTTTTTATCATGGGGCAAGTCCAGGCTTTTGCAAATTACCCAGTGAATATATTGTGCAGCTCTATCATGCCTGTTGAGATACTCTGTTGGTGCAAGAAGACTGCACTTGGAGACAACATGATCAATGGTTTCATTTTACTGTTGACATATATGACATGTTGGACTACTACCATTCTTTAATATGTTGGCCTTGTAATTCCTTGTAGGTAGGCATTGATCTTGAACTGCTATGATAAACCCTTCTGTTTCAGATCTTAATCCAGAGGCCATTAGCCATTGATGGGTCAGGGCTTTGTCAACATCGGCATTATTCGCTCTCTTTGGGTATTTGCCATTGAGAGGTTTTTCTTGCCATTTATCAGTCAGAATATCTAAGGTAGCAGTTTTAGCACGGGTTTTCATGCGCTTAGCTTTGTCTGTGCTTGTTTCTTGTATGTCTAATTCCGGAATTTGTTATATTTGGAATTCACTTAGATATTCCTTTGCCTGTTTTGTTATTGAGTATGATGCTTTCTTGTTTTCATGTTTTGAGACAAGTTTTAACATCCAGTCCTCAGAGTTTTTCAGGTAGGTGTCTCGGCCAATTGTGGCAATCTTCATTGTTAATGCCAGTTGTAAAAGTCCACAGCCTCCCTCTTTTCTTGGCAGATAAAGTTGTTCTATATCAGCCTTAGGGTGGTGCATTCTATGGACTGTCAACAGTTTTCGTATTTTTCTGTCAAGATTACATATTTCAGTAATTGACCAGTTAACTATATTGAAACTGTAAGTCACGACTGGTATGGTTAAGGCATTGATTGCTTCGATCCTGTTTCTCGCATTCACCTCTGTCTTGAATATTGCTCTTACTCTGTGATAACATTCTCTCTTGATCCTTTCCTTCATCACTGAATGCCTTATTCCATTCCCTACAATTACCCCTAGATATTTGTAGCTCTCCACTGGATCTAACTCTTTTATGATATTCTACTGGTTGGTCAAGGTTAACGTTAGATGTTTCTGTTATTTTTCCTTATTACTATTATTATTATTATATTATTATTATTATTATTATTATTGTTATTATTATGATCATTATCATTATTATTAATATTGTTAATATTATCATTATTAGCATTTCTAATTCTATTATTTGTATTCATAGTGTCATCACATGTACTGTTCAAGTTCATAGAAGTATTATTAAAGGTTATGTTATTATTTCTCAAGTAATTACCATTTGTATTATTACATAAATTTATATTTATGCTACTATCTTGGAGTGTATCATTAGATGTTATGCAACTAACGTCTAATGCTTGCAAATGGGATACCAGAGGAATCATCAGTAGTTCATTATCTTCATTATTCATTACTATTTATATAGTCACTGGCTAAATCTGGGTTATCAGTGCTATCATTGTTATTCTTGATATTTACATACATATCGTTCTTAGAATTGTTACTAGGGGTTTAATTTGTTATTACCATTACAATTATTACTTTCCCAGGCTGAGATAATATTTTTTTTATTCAAACAGGCTATAATTGTACCTGGATTTGGAATGGTGAAATATGATACTCAGATTTTTTTTACAGGAGAAAATTGTACTATATTTATGTGAAGTTGGGAAGTTTTACTCTAAAATCGTTAGGAATTTTCTATATATGTTAGTGGATTTTGAGCAATTGAAAGGAAGATTATACCAAACTATATCCTAATCCTAGTATTCTTGAATATACGTTTATGGAGACATTGTTTCACAATCAGATGTGTCCTCAGCTGTCATGGCCCATGTTTCACTGCCATGTAGCATGGCAGTTCACACACATGCATCATAATCTACCTTTCATCCTGAGCAAGAGGCCCTTAGTTGCCAGCAGAGGTAGAAGCACCCTGAACTTTGCCCAGGCTCTTCTTATTCTAGCCACTACTCTCTCAGAGCAACCACCCCCACCACAGATTTGGTCATCTGCGTGGTGGAAGCTATTAACTACTTCTTAGTTCCCCCCCTGGCATATATTTTATGGAATATAATTCATGGGTTTCACTTAGAAACAGGATTGAATATCATTCTCAATTTGGTTTTTAAAAAAATTAAAAGATTATTTTATTTCCCTATTTCTATTGATTTTTAGTATTTGGAGAGACTTAAATTGTCTTTTGTTTGAGTATTTGGCCAAACTAACGTGTTTGAATATTTGTATTATCGTCATTGAATGAAATGGAAGAAACAGCCAAATATTTCAAAGTAGACATTCTATTTTAAAACAGATGGTCAAATTTACTTTTCATTCCTTCAGGATTAATACATGAAATAACAATCTGATTCTATTTACTGTTCTCTTCTCAAACAGAAAATTGGCTTTGTATCTCATAATAAAAATTTGACTAAAGCTTAATTGGTAATGCTTAATACATTGGGAACTATACAAGTGAGATTTCATCTGTGTTCCAGCCCCACAGATCAATAGCCCTTGGTGAAATAGTCTTTCTAACCAAGAGTTAAATGGTATAGTTGCTAAGTCCAAAAGAATGATGCAATCCTTTACACACCAATGAATAATTTATGGTTGCCTTGCAACTCTTTCATATTCCATCCTTCTGATTTTAAGTACCATTTTCAATACAAAGCTTTTCTTATGATGAATATGATATATAGCTTTCAGTCAGCATTCTCCATGAAGGTGGACACAGTTTTTATGAAGCTCACTTTGATTTAATCCCAACCATTTAATTCAAGTCACTCTTCAATATAGACTTTTTTGTAAGGTGGCAAGCTGGCAGAAACATTAGCACACCGGGTGAAATACTTAACAGTATTTCATCTGTCTACGTTGTGAGTTCAAATTCTGCCACGGTCGACTTTGCCTTTCATCCTTTCAGGGTCAATAAATTGAGTGCTCGTTGCATACTGGGGTTGAGCTAATCGACTGGCCCCCTCCCCCAAAAAAGTTCAGGCTCGTGCCTTGAGTAGAAAAGAATATAGACTATTTTGGCTCAATTTATATCTATTTTTATCCCACACTGGCATAAGATAGATGAATATACATTTATGGAGACATTGTTTCACAACCAGATGTGTTTCCCATTGCAAATCCTTGCCTATTTTCAAGTAAGGGTGAAGGTCTTTAATCCATCTGTCCTTGTAAGTGCAGATTTAGAGGGAATGTTAACAAACATTACTGTAAACATTCACATAAACACACACACACGCACTAACATATTCATGAAAGCATATATATGTGAGTGAGTGTGTGTATGTTGCATGCAATAAGCTTCCAAACAGTTTCCTTCAACTAATTCCACCCACAAAGTATTGGCAAGCCTAAGGCTAAAATGAAAGATACTTACTCAAGGTGCCGTGCAGCAAGTTAGAACTCGTGACAATATGATTAGAAAGTAAATTCCATAACCATACAGCTGTACCTGTGTTTCACAATGGTCTGTAAGAAAGAAAAACAAGGAAAGTAAAGAAAAATACAAGAAAATTTAAACTTTGAATATAAAAGCAGATTTAAGAAATGGAGAAATATTGTAAAACTTATTTTACTCTGAAATTTGATTATGATTTAGTATAAATTTTACTTATTGTTTAAACAGAAACTAACTTAGTATATAAATAATATATAAGATTACATATATGAATGTAAGACTGAGTTTAAAAGTGTATAAACTACATATATAAAAAAATACATGCACGCACACACACACACACACACAGCACACACACACACACACACACACACACACACACACACATAAACTAACATCTGGCTACTGCTTCCTGCTAATGTAAATATTTATTGTAAGTAGTTTCCATAGGTTCTGGCAAGTTTACCTTCTTCACTGGAGAATAAATATAACAAGTAAACAGTTGTCTGAAATATTTACTTATTCTTAACTCGAAAGAATGCTCTCTCTAAAATAGTTTATATAAATGTTTAAAAAAATTGTTTCAGATTTCATCAGTGATCTCTTTATTTATTGATAATATCAAGACTGAAAAAGAAATACCAGGTGAAAATATTTTGTTTGAAATAGTTCAAATTATAAGTTTGGAATCAGGCAAATTGTTCTTCTTAGCTCTTTTTCATTTTATTATAGAATGTGTGTGGTTTCAGGTAACAGAATTAAAATACCTTTATACTATCTCCGGTACTGAGTATTCTGTCTCCCATTTATTAGCACTAATAAAAATGTGTGTGTGTGTGTGCACATAGACTCACACAAAAGTATGGGATTGTAAGGTCTCTTTGGTTTGTCTCATCAAGGACTACTTAACTCCTCTAGTGTTGGTGCCATAAGAAAATGTATCCAGTACACTGTGTAAAGTGGTTGGTGATAGGAAGAGCATCCTGTCCTGAAAACCAAACCAAACATGTTGAAGCACCTTTCAATGGAAGCAACAGCTCCCAATTAGAAATTATTTGAACTGTGATGATCTTCCTACGCTGGCAAGGATTGGAAATCTATCACAGACAAGCATAGAAAGTGGATGTAAAAATGATGATGCTATACATAAATATGCAAGAATACTTATGTGTGTGCACACATGCAGATGCATGCGCACGCACGCACGCACACACACACACACACACACACACACACACACACCACACACACACACACACACACACACACAAATATGTCTGTGGTGATGGGGAGTCTGGCCATCCAAGCAGCAATGTACTCTTATTGAAATTTGAATCTCCATGAAACACAAATTCCCTGTTGGTTGAGGTGGCCACCACCATTTGCTGCATAATTCTTTGTTTAGTGACAATAACCATGGAGTTTTGGGTGGTTTCTGTGAGATTATATTTTTTCTATTGGAAGAACAGTAACAAGGCTGCAAGTTTTGCAAGTAATCTTTGCTGCCATCTTCCATTTCTGTTGCTGGGCTTGTTGTTGTTGTGGTGGTGGTGGTGGTGGTGGTGGTGGTGGTGATGGTGGGGGGTAGTAGTAGTAGTAGTAGTAGTTGCTGTTGTTGTTATTGTTGGTGGTGTTGCTGCAGTGGCAGTGGTGGAAGAGGTTGATATGGAACCATCAGAAATACTTATTAAACAATTGAATAAGTTCATAAGCACAGGTGAGAGTCTCGCAATAGAACCGGTTGCACAACAAACTGTCAGTGGCATGTGTCAGCACAAATTATATGCAGTTTGTGAGCTTGTATACAGTTTTATGCTGCTGAAGCAAGTGGATGAGTCCATTGTTTATGAGACAAACTGCTGTCTTTGATGTTATACACGAAGCCCAGTTATGGTTTTATCAACTGTTATTACAATTAGAATTTCAAATCCTCCTTTTAAAACTTATATCAAAATAGCTTTTATTTTCTTATTCTTTACATCTTGACCTTATTCTTCCTTTCATTTTTTTGTCTTTTCCTTTTTTTCCTTTTCTTCATTTACTTTTTAATTTTCTTCTTTCTTCTTCCTATCTTTTTCTTTTTTCTTTTTTCTCTCTCTTTTTTCTTTTATTCAAAATTTGATTATTTCTTGCTCCTTCTTTCTTTATGTTGTCTTCATTTTCTTCTTCTTCTTCTTCTTCTTCTTCTTATTATTATTATTATTATTATTATTATTATTATTATTATTGTCGTCATCATCATTATTATGGGGGAGAGCTGGCAGAATTGTTAGCATGCCAGGCAAAATGCTCAACAGCATTTCGTCCATCTTTACATTCTTAGTTCAAATTCCACTGAGGCTGACTTTGCCTTTCATCCTTTCAGGGTTGATAAAATAAGTACCAGTTGAGTAGTGGGGTCGATGCCTTCAACTTACTCCTCCCTGAATTGCTGGCCTAGTCCCAAAATTTGAATGACATTGCCTATCCTCTTTTTCGGGTTATTAAAATAAGTACCAGTTAAGTACTGAGGCTGATGTAACCAACTACCTCCTTCCTGCAAAAACTTCTGACCTTGTGCCAAAATTTAAAACCATTACTATCATCATCATCATCATCATTGCTGTATATTCATATTGCTGTTAACAGACTCAAAGCCAGCTATATCAAGCTATTAACTGAATAAGTTTTCTCTTCTATCTCTCATTCTGACTTTGCTGTAAAATGGTTTTTATATAAAATGTTCATTTGATTATTGATTGATTTGGAAGAAAAATAATAAAATCCTTGGCTTTCCTTAGCTTCACACTGATTATGGTGTGCTTCTGTCATGGTGTTACCAATTTCTGCTCTATAGATTTATTGTCTCAATAGTAATAAATTAGAATATATTACAAAAATAACTTTAGAATATCTACTGGCAGGGGTGGATTCGTGGATGATGGTAACACAAAACTACAATATTGCAGTTTGTTACTTCTTCGGAATTACATTGTTGCTGTTGCTACTTCTCCAGAACTACTGTATTGTCATTGCTATTTCTTCATAGCCACAGCGTTGCTGTTGCTACTTCTTCAGAGCTGCACTGTTGCTGTTTCTTCATAGCTACACTGTTACCTTTTTCTATTTCTTCTGGACTACAGTATTGATGTTGTTGTTTCTTTATAGCTACAATGCTGATGTTATTCCTCCATTGCTACTGTATTAGTGTTGCTATTTTGTCATTGACTCAGTGTTGTTGCTACATTAATTTGAGATGGAATGTTACCAACAACAACATTTAGATATATCCACAACATCAAATATATAGAATTCAGCAATAAAAATGTGATTAATATTTGTAATTTTTTCTATAACAAATATCCAGAAGGTTTAAAACAAATTACCAAAAACTAACTTTTTTTAATGGTGCAGGTTGCCTCTGGTTTCTTTTGATTCGAGAATGATGATATTTCATTGGTTTATGAAATAGTTTGATTCCTATCAGATGTAAGAATGATATTTTATATCTATGTTCTATTTTCAGAGAAAATATCTTCTCTGCAGATATCACATCTTAATCTTTCTAATGTTTATGGTTGTTGTTATTTTGTTTATTCTTAGTGACCTTTCATAAGAGATACGTTCATTTGTTGAGGTTGCAGGAATGAAGCAGAAGGCAATGATAAACTGAAAGTTAGTCTAATACAGAAGTAGTCTTGGAATGATTTAGAGCAAGTGTAGATATCACAGTAAGTTGTTCAGCTCATTACTTTGGTAGAACCAATATCTGTGTCACTGGAGCCACCTTGCACAATTTAGCCAGGCAGATGTAAAAATATTTGCTGGAGAAAGAAGAATTAGGTTCCATGTACTGCCATACATGTTATGATGAGACAATGGAGGATCCCCCCCCCTCTCTCTCTCTCTCTCCTCTCTCTCTCTCTCTCTCTCTTGTGTAAAAAACTGTCCCAAACTAATAAGTTATTTCCTATGGAATTTATGTTACAGAGTTGATTACGTGAAATGCTATTTTTGTTTAACCCTGATCAAGCAGACTTATCATCAAAAACATCCCAGCCATGACCATCTTGTCTTTTATTCAGTCATAATATATTTAGGATTACATTATCCATTGGGTCCTACCTTTTTTAAGACAAATGTATTTTTCAGCACATTGAACTGGAGTAAAACAAAAAAACATACACACACATGGAAGCACATCTACAGAGACATATACATACATATAAGTATAGAAATACACACACACATAGAAAACAGAGCCCAACCCATATATATCCATGACCACCCCAGAGGGTAATGGGGATAGAGTCCTCAAACACCTCCTCCCTGGTACCTTATCAGAAGCAATCATCTTTAGATTTAAGCTATTCCCTCCCGGACCCACTTCAGGGTCCTGAGACATGCAGTCTTTGAACTCTTACCTAACACCGAAAGGCATTATATTTACAATAGTCACTTACAGATTGGTGTTGTTTTTGTTTTATAAATTTATACAGATTGTTCTCTGTGTAGAAAATGCTTTTGAAATTTTAAATTATTAAATTGTTTTTTTTTTGTTGTTTTTTTTTATTTCTAATATTCTATTCACTGTTTTTATTTCTTAATTGTAAAGAAGGCAATTTCGAACATTACCACCTTGTTGCTCTTAATCCAGAGACTGAATAAACAAAACCCATCAGTGTTTGATCCATAGAAAGATATATTGATGTGTGTGTATTTATTTATGATTATTTTGGAGAAAACAACAACATTGATTTTAATATTATTATTGGAGTCTTGTACTATTTCACTTTCACAACTTGTTAAAACAGAGCTACTACTATCAAAGTCCTTAACCAACAATTGTTTGGATGATCGATTTCAGATTTTTCTAAACATTTGTGGCTTTTCATTTTTATCTTCTAATACATATTGCTAATTAGGATCACTTTTATAAATAGCACAGCATTTAATTCATGTTGGTTATCTGATCCTTCTTTATTGCAACTCTGTGATCTTTTAATCTGTATCGACCAGTTTATTAAGGTTGGTGCTTCTATATTTCATACAGCCATTTTGATAATCACTTCAAAATGGTCCAAGGGAGAGGGACATGAACAATGGAGACATTGACTCATAACTACATATGTATACAACAACATTCTCAAATGATGTCTTGTTCCATCAAAGATATACAACATGAATTTTGTCTTAAGGGCTTTTATGTTGATGAGATAATTAAATATAATCACTGGAATATTTGATGAGTAAAGATGCTCAGTGTTGGCAATGGTCAGTAGAGTCAAAACCAAAAACTAATCCACATTGTTCGTTTATAAACATGCACGCATAAAGCAAGGCTTATGTGCTTCTGTAATTACTGACAATCTCACCGGTCAGTAAACAGAATGGAGCAAGGAAAGAGATGTTACATACTGTTTATACCATTGTATAAATAGTAACATCTCTTTCCCTATCACACCATTGCATAAATAGTTGGTAACATCTCCCTCTCTCTTTCTCTCTCTCTCTCTCTCTCTCTCTCTCTCTCTCTCTCTCTCTCTCTCTCTCTCTCTCTCTCTCTCTCTCTCTCTCTCTCTCTCTCTCTACCTACTATTAATTAGGATACAGCACTCCCCAAGGCTAGTCTGAGAAATGTTAGTATCTTTATTGTATATTTTAGTTGCTCTGAGATCTGTTTGCTATAAACATACTCTAGTAAAATGACCAACAACAATCTATCTTTTGCACAAAATGTATCCAGTTTAGAAATATTTCATTTGCTTCAGCTATGAAACAGTTAAGTGTATTTGTTATCCAAATTTGGTGCTAATTTAATCAAATATTGAAAGAGGGGTTTGGAAAGTAACCTTTCAAATCATTGATTTGTTTCCTTTCTTAATCAAATGTAATGTATTTTCAATGTCATTGATTTGCCTGAACTATGTATCAATCAGAAATCAATTGTTGCCATTGTATAAAATAACTTTTCATTGATTAGGTTAGTTTCAGCCAGATTAATATCTATTAATAGTTACCACAAATGTAGACTAAAGCTGCTCTTTTAAAGTTCACAGAGATACTTTTCCTTGCGGCATTTAATAAGATTTTTTTCTAAGTCAAAATGAAGTCGTTTGATAAAGAATTTATGTCAATGAAAGACTAGAATTCAGAAGCAAAGGGGAGATTTTACTCTGAAGCTAATCATTCAAATTGTTGTTTTGTTGTCTAGAAATATAACATTATATTTTTTTTAGCAAGTGACTCAGATGATAGGTTTTGTCATCCGTGGTCTTTATAGATGGAGAGACATTTAGCTACTTTACTATTCCATTTTATGACTGGGAAGTATTTGTCAATTGATTAAAACAAAGTTAGACTGTATCGTGGGGGACATGTATATGGTAGTGTGATGGTGTACGATTGTGTAGATATTGAGGAAGACAGACTGTTTGAGGGGTGAGATGTGCGTAATGTGATGGTGTACCAGAGTGCAGAAATTAAGGCAGAATCGTTTCTGAATTATTGTTTGTATTATGTCAATATTAGGGATCTGTGTACTTATGATTAAATACTCATTAATTACTCAGATACCTAATCATTATTTAAATTATTGTGGAAGAATCATTAGTATATATGGCAAAATGCTTAGCAGTACTTCTGTTTCTTTATGTTCTGAGTTTGCCTGTCATCTTTTCAGGGTCAATAAAATAACATACAAGTTGGGCACTGGAATGGATGTAATCAACTTGCCTCTCCCCTTGCTGGCCTAGTGCCAAAATTTGAAGCCATTATTATTGTTGTTGTTAATATTTCATATACACACAAATTAAATTGTTGGAAAGGAGGACTTGTGGTTGTTAAAGTGGGTCCTGAAAGGGCCATCAATTGCTTCTACATACTTTCACATATTTGGTTGCCCATTTGGTTTGATAAAAAGAAATTCCCTTCAACTAGCTTTGGCCTCAAAAGGGATGATGCACTAGCAATATGAAGAGGAGCAAATGGCCACATACTAGATAGGCTTAGAAAAGACCTCACCAGCACCATGAACTCCTTTGGACTGAAGGTTACAATAGAAACCAACCTAAAAATGGTGGATTTCCTTGATGTGATCCTGGACTTGGAGTCTGGTGCCTATAGATTTTTTAGGAAGCCAAACAAGAAGCTATCATACATTAACACAGGTTTCTGCCAACCAGCTATAGTTTTCAAGAACCTGGTAAAGAGCATCAGCAGAAGAATCTCCAGCTTATCTTCAGGCAAAGAGATTTTCAATGCTGCCACCTCATGCTACAATGAGGCTCTGGCAGCCAGTGGTTTCAAGGATAGGATTAGTTACATGCCAGAACTTAACCCTTCCACGAGAAAGTGACACCAGAAAGGGTTGTTGTTCATACCACCCTTCTCTTTAAATGTTAAAACCCAACTAGGACCCGCATAGCTTCCTGGTCCCTTGCTCTGAAGGTTCTCAGAATCCATCTGGCCATTTGCCTGCACACTGCCACCATCTCGGTGACATGCATGTGAAATGAGGCATCGTGGCTCATATCAATCTCAAGATCATGCACCACATGTGATTCTAGGATTGCTGCTCCTTTTGGTTCAAAATATGTGATTCTAGGATTGCCACTCTTTTGGACCAAAGTATTGTTGTGAGCACCAATTAGCTGGTAGTGGAGGGCTTGGAATTTGGCTACATTAAATTGCATGTTGTCCTCAGCCCATATATATATATGGCTTCTAGATCTCTCTGTAGAAGATTAGCATCAGAAGGTTCCTTGACTGCTTGTACTACTTTTGTATTGTCAGCATAGCTAGTAAGTGTGGCTGTGTAACTGATGGCATGTCTAAAAGAGCCACTATGAACAGTAGTGCCCCCAATACAGTTCCCTGAGGCACTCCACTTTCTATTAATGTCTCTGTGGAGAGGGCTCCGTTGGCTACTACAGCTTGGCTTCTGTCTTTTAAGAAGTCATGCAACCACTCTCCAATTTTCCCAGTTATGCTGAGTCTTGTGACATATCATCCCATGATCAACCTTATTAAAGGCCTTTCCAAAGTCAGGATAGATCACATCTACATTTGAGCGATTCATTAATTGCTTCAACACCCAGTCATAGTGTTGCAAAAGCTGTGAAAGGCAGCTTCTGCCCGAGCGAAAGCCATGCTGGGTATCAGGAAGCAAGTTATTGTCTTCAAGGAACACAATTAGTTTCTTTCTGACAATGCGCTCCATGACTTTGGTGATATGGGAAGTTTGAGAGACAGGTCTACAATTCTTAGCGTCTGCTCTGCTACTTCCCTTTTGGATAGGGCATATAATGCCTTCCTTTAACTTTTTGGGAAGTCTCCCTGTTGTGAGGAAACTTTGGATATATATACATATATCATTATCATCATCATCATCATTTAACATCTGCTTTCCATGCTGGCATAGGCTGGACAGTTTGACTGATGACTGGCAAGCCAGGAGGCTGCACCAAACTCCAGTCTGATTTGGCAAGGTTTCTATAGCTGATGCCCTTCCTAATGCCAACCACTGTGAGAGTGTAGTGGGTGCTTTTTACATGTCACTGGCATGGGGGCTAGTCAGGTGGCACTGGCGTCGACCACACTCGAATGATGCCTTTTACATTCCACTAGCACAGGTGCCAGTCAGGTGGTACTGGCATCAACCATGATAATGATTTCAGTTGACTCAACAGGTCTTCTCAAGCACATTATATATTGCCCAATGATTGAAGGGTACTCTTAAATGGGCCGATTATGCAACACTGGCATAGGTCACGGTTACGGTCTCACTTGGCTTGCTGGGTCTTCTCAAGCACAGCATATATCTAAAGGTCTCAGTTGCTTGTCATTGCCTCCATGATGCCCAAGCCGTACTTCACCACCTCATCCCAGGTCTTCTTAGGTCTACCTCTTCCACAGGTTCCCTCTACTGTTAGAGTGTGATACTTTTTTACACAGCTGTTCTCATCCATACGCAACACATAACCATACCAGTGCAGTCGTCTCTCTTGCACACCACATCTGATGCTTCTTAGGTCAATCTTTTCTCTCAGGACGCTTACACTCTGTCATCTATGCACACTGACATTACGCATCCAGTGGATCATACAAGCTTCATTTCTTTCAAGCCTTCACATGTCCTCAGTAGTCACAGCCCACGTTTCACTGCCGTGTAGCATGGCTGTTTGCACACATGCATCATACAGTCTACCTTTCACTCTGAGCAAGAGGCCCTTTGTTACCAGCAGAGCGGTAGGAGCTCTCTGAACTTTGCCCAAGCTATTCTTATTCTAGTAGCTATGCTCTCAGAGAGCATCCACCCCATCCCCTTGATCACCTAGGTAATGGAAGCTATCAACTATTTCTAGTTATTCTCCCTGGCATGTGACAGAAGCTGTTTTCAACACATTTTTACTGTTTATTGCCCCTGTGCATCTATCACATACAAAAACTATCTTCCCAGTTAGCATTCCTTTGATATTGCTGCACCTCTTATGTGTCCATAGCTTACACCGGGTACATCTTATGGAGTTTCTACCTATGCCTTTTCTACAGATCGAGCAGGGCCATCTACCTGAAGGGATTTGTGATTTATCTGCCTTCCTACTTACTAAGAATTAGGATTTTGCAAGATTGATCCTAAGGCCATTCAATGCTAGACCTTGATATATGTGTGTGTGTGCGCTTGCGTGTGTGTAATAAATAATATATAATCTTTTTCTTTTATTCTTTTGTATGTTTCAGCCCTAAGGCTGTAGCCATGCTGGGACACCACCAGTATAATTACCTTTTAATTGACCAATTCTATGTGGTTGTCTTTTGGTGAAGGAAGGAGTTTGACACTGTAGCCCTCTTTTGAATTTCCTGCCTTGATATTTGTTCATCTGGGATGATGACAATGATGATGGTGTAAGTACCAGGCTTTAACAAAAAGAAAAAAGTTGTGGGGTTGGTTCGTTTGGCTAAAATGGTTTAAGACTGTGCCCCAGCATGGAGACAGTCTAATGACTGAAATAAGTAAAAAAAAAAGATAGGTATGCAATGGCCTTTAATGAACATATATGCACACATACACACACACACCTATATATAATCATTTGAGATATGTAGGTATATATCATGCACGTATAAGTATGTGGTCTTTTTCTGTCTCTCTCCTCTCATATATGTGTGTGTGCATTTATCCAATATTTGTTTAAAAAAAGTTTTAAAAATGCAATTATTATATTTGGACAGCTTCAATGTCTCGAATATCAATTCATGAAAAAGAAAATCATTTATTAATTGTGTACACAAGTCATGTATGAAGTCTATAATTCTGTTGGTTTCTCTGTTCAATCAATCCCTCCCGTAACTGTTAGAATATCCTCCCCAGTTGTTCCTATTAACTTTCACACAACACAAACAAGCACTCAATTTCACAACTGAAACCATTTCATTACATCTCTCTCTCTCTCTTTCTCTCTCTCCCACCCTCTCTTTCTCTCTCTCACTCTCTCTCCCTCACTCACTCTCGCTCGCTCTCTCTCTTTCCTTTTCTTCCTTTCTATCTATCTATCTATCTATCAGTCTATCTATCTGTCTTCTATCTGTCTATCTATCTATCTATCAGTATCTATCTATCTATCTGTCTATCTATCTATCTCCTTTGCCTCAATCTCTTTCTCTTTCTTTCTCACACACTTTCTCTCATGCCCACTACATTCAGCTTTTCCTACACACTCATCTTACACACACTCTCTCTCTTTCTCTCTCTCTCTCTCTCTCTCTCTCTCTCTCCGTTTCTCCCTTTCTATCTATCTATCTATCTGGATAGGGGACATTACTTGAATAATTTCAGTTATATATCTGTATGTGTATGTGTGTATATGAAAGCGTAAAAGTATGGAGCTGTGTGTGTGTGTGTGTGGCACATGATCAACCAGACTATTGGATATTGATATACAACACTGGTCACAATGCACTTTGCATCGTTTTTTTCTAGCTTTTGAGTGGTGCCATCCAGCTGGCTAGGCAAGCAGACCAGCATTGATCTGATCTGAAGGCTAATCCAACACATGGTTGAATGGAGTGAAGCAGTGTGAAATGAAGATGCTTTTCAAGTGACCCCTGGCACTAACAGGGTCACCAAGTAACTTACAAGACAAGGATCCCTTGGGAGTGGAGGTGGGGCATTGGATGATGAAAGGTTATAATCAGATAGAGAGGTACAAAGTTACCCAGCTGGAGAGAGAGATCAGGAATGAGGACAGAAACAGGTGAGCTGTTGTAAAGGAGATACATGGTTACCCAGTCTGAGGGAAGAGCAGAAGAAGGAGAAGGAGAGAGAGAGAGAGAGAGGGTGGGAAACAGCAGGATAGGAATGGTGGCAAAGTGTCAGGGCATACTCACAAGTACTAGAGATCAGAATATAAATGGGAAGAGAGAGATGATGACAAGTGTCCAGACATTTTCAAAGAAGCATGATTAGAGAGTGGTGAAGGGGAATGCAGTAAGTGGTGAAAATCTGGATGTATGTGTACATATATATATATACATATACACACACATTAAATGGATGTCTTATAAAACTATTCTGCACATTATAAAAGCAATACCAACAATCCGACATACCTCCATCAACAGCCGCTCCACAGATATCACTATGGTTTCAACACCTGATCAGTACCATTCAATCCGGCAGTGTCAACAACACTAAGATAAATGTTGTTTGGGAACAAACATACCTTAGATATCACCACATTCATTCAATCTTAATTCTAGGAAGGATATATATGCATTTAGTTTATTTTAGGCAAAAAAAAAAAACAACTCATAACCTGTTTAAAAGCTCCTATGCCTCTGGTTGGTTACCATATGTTAATCATATCCTGGAGTAACACATCATATGAGTCTGCATGCAAAATTCCTTTCTGCTTAGGGTTAATATAATTATAATATTGCTATATTTTGAGATGGGCATCTTTTTTTCTTCTGCCAAATAAATACATGCACATATTCATTCTTTACTTGTTTGTTATTGTTCTTAAACTATGTCCATTGTCTGGAAATCTTTCATCACTCCTGTGACCTCTTCAGCAGCCCTCCATCCCACATCTCTCCTATTCTGTTTAGTCCATTCTGTCTTTCTATGGTGTATATCCTTATCTAGGGATTTGTTTGCATCTCTATGTGTGTGTGTGTGTGTGTATGTTTGTGTGTTTGCATGTCTATATGTTCTGTATGTGTGTTTTGTGTGTATATAGGTTTGCTTACTATACCGTCTGTATCCGTGCCCTTTATATAGTTTTTTCTCCATTTATTTACTTATTTATCTATTTTTTCCCACTTCATCTTAAGTATTTGCATGTGTATCATTTGTATGTGTGTGTATATGGGTTTATGTATTATACTGTTTGTATCTGTGTGTCCCCTCCATTGCCTTTAATCATCATGTTGTGTAGTATAGTGGTGGGGGCGGATGTGTTTTTGTTCCATTGATGTTTCAGTCTGCCTACTACTATGTGAGTGTGACCTTTGTAATCTGTATAAACGTCACATCTATTCTATAGATATGACGTTTATAACATAATACCTCAACATCTATGTTATTAACTGAGCCTCTATGTTCAAATTGAGCATGTTGGTAGCACATAGATGAGCTTTCCTCCTCTTTGAGCTCCCGCCAGTGTTAACCTATCCACTCCCTTATGCTACATGGCATCTCCCCAGTGTAAAGTTGTATTGTTTCTGCACTGTTCTTCAATAAATTGTATGTGATAAACTACAGTATACTCTCACACACACGCACACACACACATACACACAACATATATATAAATTAATAATTATATATATATAAAGGAACAAGGGCAAAAATAATTTGCAAGTATGTTGGAGATAGGTCGTTTTTTTTTTTTCGCCCTTGCTCCCTTAATATACTTATATACATATATATATTGTATAATAATTTAATATGTAAATTACCTATAAATTTTTATTGCATGCTGACTACCTGATAAAATCATTAACATGATATTATCCTTATATTCTAATATGAATTAATATATATATATATATTATATATATATATATATATATATATATATATATATATATTTATATATATTATATATATATATATATATATATATATATATAGATAGATAGATAGATAGATAGATAGATATAGATATATATGTATGTATGTATTCATCTGCACAGGTACTTCCTGTACTCCAAATCTTAGTTAAATCATTCAGTTGGTTGGTTGGCAGAAACCTAAAAATGCACTTGTAACTTACTCTAAATTGTCTCAAACAGATTCAGTAAATGGCAAAAATGGCTTGGGAACACCAAGGGAACAGGTCTGGCTCGGCTGGTATCCCAGTGTATCACAGGCTGGATCCAGCTGTCATCCTGCTACTGTGGTCAAACAATCTTCAAGAAAAAGTAAAAATAAACATCCTTTGAAATTTGGGTGTTGGAATGTGTGCACACTTCTTGATGATAATTTCAACAAGAGGCCAGAAAGGCATACTGCACATATTGCATGTGAGCTCAAGGATTATTCCCTTGTTATAGTTGCACTCTCTGAAACTCGTCTCTCTGGCGAGGGTCATGTAAATGAACCTACTTTTGGAGAGGCCTACCTAAGGGTCAGCATAGAAAATCTGATGTTGGGTTTGCTCTCAAGAATACATTAGTATCCTCCATTGCAGTGCTTCCAATTGGTATATCTGAATGGATCATGTCATGCCGTATTAAACTGGAAAAAGGTAGGTTTCTTACTGTTGTCAGTATTTATGCACCAACAATGTCCCATTCTGATGAAACTGTGGGACAGTTTTATGATGATCAAGCACAATTATTGAGGAAAGTACCAATTTCTGACAAACTGGTCATATTGGGAGATTTCAATGCAAGAGTTGGAAAGGATTATGTTTCATGGCCTGTTTTAGGTTGACATGGGATTGGAAGATGCAATAAAAATGGAGTAGCTCTTTGAACGTTTTGTACTGAGAATAATCTGGTTGTCACCAACACTCTGTTTAAGCAGAAAAATAAATATAAAACCACCTGGATGCACCCAAGATCTAAGCATTGGCATCTCATAGATTATATTCTGATCAAGAAATGTGATATGAAAGACGTTTCTAGCGTTCGGGTCATGAGAGGGGCAGAGAGCTGGACTGATCATCATCTAGTGTGTGGAAAAATCGATATTTCGATAATGCCTAAAAATCAACAGTTTGGTCCTAAGCTATCCAAAAAGTTAAATGCTGCAAACTTTAAATTATCAAGCAACTTGCAAAGATTCCACAAGTCTCGATCTTGACCCGAACAATCTATGGGAAGATTTCAAAACAAAAGTATTTCAGACTGCAAGATCGTCAGTGGAATTTAAATCTCATAAATCCAGCGACAGATTCTCAGAAAGATCAGCAGAAATTCATAATCTGCTATTAGAAAAACAAAACTTAGTCAATACACTTCTTTCTCAGTCCTTGAACCCCAACTCAAACGAAGCTTACAGAAATCTGAAAGGGAAAGTGCAGACTACTCTAAGGAAAATTAAACAGGAATGGTGGAATGATAGAACAAAAGGGGCACAAGAAGCAGCTGATAGAAATGATGCTAAGGGTTTGTATTCTTTATGTTAAGGAGGTATATATATATACACACACAAAGTATGGAGGGTTAGTTCACAGGTGATCTAAACGATTAGGTATGCTAAGTAAGTGCTGTAACGGATTACTAGGGCTCCAAGGTTATAGCTGAGATGGTAGTTATGAAGCGATTGCAGATTTCCGATGCAGCAGATATAGAATTGTTAAAGAGGACAACAAACATTAAGACAAGGCAAACATCTCAAGTCAGATACGATATTATTATCGGGAAAATTTTTTCCGATAATAATATTGTATATTGACTTATGAATCCAAAGTTAGTCTGTTTTCCTGGCATTTGATTAAGATGATAAAGATTACAAATAAAATAGTCATTTCCCTCTTTAAAAAAAAAGTCAAGTTGAAATTGTCGACAATTCAAAGAGTCATGTCAGCTACTGCCATCCGTCCTTTTTCTTACTTTCTCTTTTCCTTGTGAGTACCATGGCCGTGAAAAATAGAAATTCTCCCTATATTTTTATGAGATATTTTTGAATCATTGGTACTTAATATTTCTTCTTTTTTTTTTCTTAAAGCGAAAAATTACTATTTTATTTAAAATAAAATATTAATCTTTATGATCTTAATCAAAAGGCAGAAAAACAGAGAGAGAGAGAGAGAGACTATGTCTTTATAGACAAAGATCAGTTGCAATGGGAGGAGTTGAATCTCATAAGAATGGAAAAACAAACCACAACAAATGGGTTGTACTTCATAATGAAACTCTTTTAAGAACATTCAAGTGCCACTGCTATGTTGAAATCTTTGCCCTGGTGAGGTCAATCAAGTCATCAAGTACATGCTGAAAAGAAATGACCAAGCTGCTGTTCAAATAAACAATGATAATGAAATTAGTCAATATCTACTGAGTAAGTATATTGGACCATCCGAAGCAGTGGCATCCATTTTAGGATTTTCAACTCATGGAAGCCCACCTGCAATAGTAAGACTGCAAGTTCATTTTCCAGATGAACAAAGAATATTGCTAAGAAATAATGAGGATATATATGACTGTCAATGAATAATGATATATGAGAACAACATTGATAGAATTCTTTTCATTGGGCATCAATGATGATTTACAAAAACATTATGTTGAAGTAGTCATGTATTTCACTTGTGAACAGTAGGAACAAAGAATGGCAGAAAAGAAGGTGAGGCCATTTGAACGTTTTCAAAGAAGAAACACTTGGTCATGTTTATGTTGTCATACCAAAAGCAGGAGAACTGTATCATTTAAGAATTTTATTGCATGAAGTTTGAAATAGTATTTTTGCCTTTCCTGCTGCACATCGACATTTTCAACTTGAAGTGGTTGTGACCCAACAGGAGCATGGTGGGTATATCTAGTGTATATATATATATGTATGTATGTGTGTGTATGTATATATGTATGTATATATATATATATATATATATATTATATATAAATATAATTCTTTTTATTCTTTTACTTGTTTCAGTCACTTGACTGAGGGCATACTGGAGCACCTCCTTTAGTCGAACAAATCAATCCCAGTACTTATTCTTTGTAAGCCTATTACTTATTTTATCGGTCTCTTTGGCCAAACCATTAAGTTTCAGGGATGTAAACACACCAACATCAGTTGGCAAGCGATGGTAGGGGGACAAACATACACACACACACACACACATACAAATATACATACATATATACTCTCTCTTTATTCTTTTACTTGTTTCAGTCATTTGACTGCGGCCATGCTGGAGCACCGCCTTTAGTCGAGCAAATCGACCCCGGGACTTATTCTTTGTAAGCCCAGTACTTATTCTATCGGTCTCTTTTGCCGAACCGCTAAGTGACGGGGACGTAACACACCAGCATCGGTTGTCAAGCAATGCTAGGGGGACAAACACACCACACACACATACACATATATATATATATATATACATATATACGACAGGCTTCTTTCAGTTTCCGTCTACCAAATCCACTCACAAGGCATTGGTCGGCCCAGGGCTATAGCAGAAGAGACACTTGCCCAAGATGCCACGCAGTGGGACTGAACCCGGAACCATGTGGTTGGTTAGCAAGCTATTTACCACACAGCCACTCCTGTATATATATATATATATATATATAATATATATCATCATCATCATCATCGTCGTTTAGCGTCCGTTTTCCATGCTAGCATGGGTTGGACGGTTCTACTGGGGTCTGTGAAGCCAGAAGGCTTCATCGGGCCCAGTCAAATCTGGCAGTGTTTCTACGGCTGGATGCCCTTCCTAACGCCAACCACTCCGTGAGTGTAGTGGGTGCTTTTTACGTGCCACCCGCACAGGTGCCAGACAGAGCTGGCAAACGGCCACGAACGGACGGTGCTTTTTATGTGCCACCGGCACAAGGGCCAGGCGAGGCTGGCAACGGACACGAAACGGGGCGGTGCTGGCAACGGTCGCGAAACGGAAGGTTCTCTTACATGCCACTGGCACTGGTAACACATCTGCAATTTCCATTGATCGATTTCCATTCTGATCCTCACTTGCCTCAACGGGTCTTCACAAGTAGAGTATCGACATGCCACCGGCACTGGTAACACATCTGCAATTTCCATTGATCGATTTCGATTCTGATCCTCACTTGCCTCAACGGGTCTTCACAAGTAGAGTTTTGTGTCCCAAGAAGGGAAGGTATGCATACGTAGGCTGGCTCCATCCCAAGTAGAAGGCCACGGGTTATATATATATATATATATATATATATATATATATATATACGACAGGCTTCTTTCAATTTCCGTCTATCAAATCCACAAATCCACTCACAAGGCTTTGGTTGGCCCGGGGCTATAGTAGAAGACACTTGCGCAAGGTGCCGTGCAAAGGGTCTGAACCTGGAACCCTGTGGTTGGGAAGAAAGCTTCTTACCATATAGCCATGCCTGTACCTATATATATAACCAAGATAGAAGTACCACCAATATCTAGTTTTATAATGGGCCAGTTAGGGGTCTGGGTTTGTAATAGCCATATCCCTTTTGGAAGTACTTCAAGTACTTCCACAAATTTATAAGATGGAGTCTTGTTCACTGAAGTAAACCCTAGTCTATTACTGGTACTTATTGTATTGAAGCCATGGCAAGCAAAGGTGATTCTTCTGGGATTTGAACATAGAACATAAAAAGACATAAAAATATACACCATAAGGTGTGTGTGTGTGTGGTGTTATTCACATACATTGTTCATACACATACATATGCTGGGTTCACAGTTGTCCTCCCTGCCAATCATGCTTTAAATCAAGTGTCTCAGGTGCCTCTTTGTCACTCACGCCTCTAACGACCTCTTCCTCTTCTAGTTATTTCAGCATGCAGTGATCATCTAATTGAGATGTGTTTGTTCTTTTCTCTCTCCATACCTTTCTTCTCTTAATCTATTCTTTCTGTAAAAGAACTTATGCTCAAAATCTAAAAGGCTTTTCCTTCTATTTTGCAAGAGCATAAACTTAATACACTCTGTTTTTTTTTTTTACTCCTCTTTGTTTATTTTTTCTTATTTTTACATTAAATGTATATATAAGTCTCCTGTTTCCGCAGCTGAATGAGATGAGTATCAGGTTACAATCAGAAAGCATAACTCGTAATTACATTTTGACCTTGTTATTTGGTTCATGTTGTTCAATTGAAGAATAACATAATAATTAGTGAATCAGATAATTAATTTCTGATTTAAACATAGTTGTTTATTAACATTGTGTGACCAACATGACTTCGCTGCTATTTTGGGGTTTAGATTTTGTACATTATTTATAGGCAGACAAACCACAAATCCCTTCAGGTAGATGGCCCTGCTCGATCTGTAGAAAAGGCGTAGGTAGAAACTCTATAAGATATACCCAGTATAAGCTATGGACACATAAGAGGTACAGCAATATCAAAGGAATGCTTACTGGGAAGATAGTTTTTGTATGTGGCAGATACTCAGGAGCAATAAATACTGAAAATGTGCAGAGAACAACTTCTGCCACGTTCCAGGGAGAAAAACTAGAAATACTTGATAGCTTTCGTTACCTAGGTGACCAAGTCAGTAGCAGGGGTGGGTGCTCTGAAAGTGTAGCTGCTAGAATAAGAATAGCTTGGGCAAAGTTCAGAGAGCTCCTACCTCTGACAAAGAGCCTCTCGCTCAGAGTAAAAGGTAGACTGTATGATGTATGTGTACGAACAGCCATGCTACATGGCTGTGAAACATGGGCCGTGACTGCTGAGGACATGCGTAAGCTTGCAAGGAACAAAGCCAGTATGCTCCGATGGATGTGTAATGTCAGTGTGCATGCTTAACAGAGTGTAAGTGCCTTGAGAGAAAAGTTGGACCTAAGAAGCATCAGATGTGGTGTGCAAGGAGGCAAACCTTTTGTAACAGTTCTATTTTCCTTTATATTCGTCTTGATGCCTTCTGATACTGTTCCCAAAGATCCAACAATAATTGGCACTATCTTCACTTTCTTCATTTTCCATAACCACGCTAGTTCATACTTAAGAGGGTTGTATCTATCTATCTTTTCGCCTTCCTTCTTAATTATTCGTTGGTCAAAGGGGCATACAACATCAACTATATAGCATATGTGGTGCACCTTGTCCACCACCACTAGGTTTGGTCTGTTATGCTCTAGCACCTGATCTGTTTGGATTAGGAAATCCCAGAGGATATTGCTAGTCTCCAAATCTGCCACTCTCTGCAATCTGTGCTCATACCACGTCTTGTCTCTCTCTAGCCCCCACTTTTTTCACACTTTTCAATGTAACACTTTCGTTACTTGGTTGTGTCGCCACAACTTGTAGTGGTTCTGGGCATGTCTAGGGCATTCGTTAATGATATGGGCAATGGTTTCATCCACCCTATTGCTGATGTGGTACAGTGGAGACACTTGCTCATTCCTCAGGTTGACCCTCCAGTTCATGGTCAGAGCTTAGTCCTGCGCTGCCAGTATAGTAATCTCAGTCTCTTTTTTGACGTTTCCTTTCATAAGCTAATCCCCCCTATTTTTGCAGAAACTTTTGTTGTGGCTACATGGAATTGATTGTGTAGTCCCTTCTTGCATAATTCTTCTTCATGTCCTTTTTGTACTTCTTCCTTTGCTTTCCCTTTTTTCTCTGCTCTCAATGCTCCCTCATTCCTGTCACTAGCAAGGTTTCCTTACTTTGGGTTAGGTATTTCATAAAACTCTTGAGTTTGATATGCATGCAGTCTTTCACACTTATCAGACCCCTTCCTCCATTTGCTCTCTTCATGTATAGGCGGTCAAAATCTGCATGTGGATGATGGGTTCCATGCATCGTTAGGACCTTTCTTGACATCCTGTCCATCTCCTTTAGCTCCTCCTCTATCCACTTCAGGATTCTAATGCCATACCGAACTACTGCGACTGCACATGAGTTTATTGCCGAAATTATGTTTCTGGCATTCGACTTTGATGCCAATATTTTTCTCACTCACCACAGGTACTCTCTTTTTTTGTTTTCCTTCATGTCATGGTGTTTGATTCCATCTGCCTCAAGTATTCCCAGGTATTTATAGCTGGATTGAGGTTGAATTGCCTTCATCATTTCACCACTTGGCAACCTCATGCTTCTGTCCTGGCAAGCTTTCTGCATCTCATCGCCATCATAGCACATTTTGAGAGTTCAAATTCCATCTTAATATCATGGGAGAAAATCCGCACAGACTGGACTAGCCTGTCTAGTTCTGTCTCAGTTTTTGTGAATAGCTTCAGGTCATCCATGAATAGCAAGTGGTTTAGTTTTTCCTTACCTCTTCCCAGATTATATCCCAACTTTGTTTTTTGTAGTATTTCACTCAAGGGGATCATTCCTAGTACAAATATCAGTGGGGGGGGCATGTCCCACTGGAAGAGTCCTCTTTTGATTTTCACCTCTTCTAATACTTTCTTCCCTGCTGTCAATTCTGTTCTCCAGCATTTCATGCTATTCCATATAAGGCTTCCCTTATTCTCTACTACTCTATATATTTCCATTGTTCTTATTAACCAGGAGTAATGTGTATCTATTATTACTACTACTACTACTACTACTACATGTTTGACTTTTGCTTTGTATTTGTACAATTTGGCTCCAAGTCTCACTCAGAGACCTCAAGAGACAAGTTAGAAGTTCATGTTGGTGTTATACCCAAGGTGTCATATATTTGGTTTTGCACATAGTATTGTTCTACAGAATGTTTTAAGAAAACGTAAGAAAATTATGAGTTTATTTTAAAATTTGAGATTACATAGTATTTTACGTAGAATATGGGCGGTTTCTATGAGCACTATCTTTTGAATTTCTGCCATTTTGGGGTTTCCTGGTATCTGAGCTAGGTAACAATCAGCCCCTTTTGCTATCATTCCTAGGGCCACCTATGACAACAGGTATTGTTTTAGACTTGAGGTTCCACATTTTGTCAATTTCTATTTCAAGATCTTTATACTTCTCAGTTTTTGGCAGGTCTTGACAGATACATTTATGTCGATTGGGACAGTCATATCAATGAGGAGGCATGATTTTTGTCGGAAGTCTTTCAGTATAATGTCTGGCCTATTTGCATTTATTTTTCTGTCAGTTTGAATGGTGAAGTTCCAGAGGAGTGAGATGTGATCATTTTCAAGCACTGGAGGTGGTTTCTATCCCCACAAGTTTTTATCATGGGGCAGGTCCAGGCTTTTGCAAACTATCCAGTAAATATATTGTGCTGCTCTATCACGCCTGTTGAGATACTCTGTAGGCACAAGAAGACTGCACTTGGAGACAACATGATCAATGGTTTCATTTTGTTATTGGCATTTTCATGACTAGTATTACGCACTTATAGCAAATTCTATGCCTGTATCTTTGCTGAAGAGTCTTACAGTTTGTATTAAGTAATCTATCTCTTTTTCATTCTTATGAGAAAGCTTCAGATCATCCATGTTGAGCAAATGGTTAATTTTTCCTTTACTATTTCTGAACTGATGCCCTGCCTTTGCCTTCATCATCATCATCATCATCATTTAGCGTCCGTTTTCCATGCTAGCATGGGTTGGACGGTTCTACTGGGGTCTGTGAAGCCAGAAGGCTTCATCAGGCCCAGTCAAATCTGGCAGTGTTTCTACGGCTGGATGCCCTTCCTAACGCCAACCACTCCGTGAGTGTAGTGGGTGCTTTTTACGTGCCACCCGCACTGGTGCCAGACAGAGCTGGCAAACGGCCACGAACGGATGGTGCTTTTTATGTGCCACCGGCACGAGGGCCAGGCGAGGCTGGCAACGGACACGAAACGGGGCGGTGCTGGCAACGGTCGCGAAACGGAAAGTTCTCTTACATGCCACCGGCACTGGTAACACATCTGCAATTTCCATTGATCGATTTCCATTGATCGATTTCGATTCTGATCCTCACTTGCCTCAATGGGTCTTCACAAGCAGAGTTTCGACATGCCACCGGCACTGGTAGCACATCCGCAATTTCCATTGATCGATTTCGATTCTGAGCCTCACTTGCCTCAACACGTCTTCACAAGTAGAGTTTTGTGTCCCAAGAAGGGAAGGTATGCATACGTAGGCTGGCTCCATCCCATGTAGAAGGCCACGGGTTGTGGACTCACTTGTCCTGCCGGGTCTTCTCGCGCACAGCACACTTCCAGAGGTCTTGGTCTCTAGTCATTTCCTCAGTGAGACCTAAAGTTCGAAGGTCGTGCTTCACCACCTCGTCCCAGGTTTTCCTGGGTCTGCCTCTTCCACAGGTTCCCTCAACCGCTAGGGTGTGGCACTTTTTCACACAACTATCTTCATCCATTCTCGCCACATGACCATACCAGCGCAAACGTCTCTCTTGCACACCACAACTGATGCTTCTTAGGTCCAGCTTTTCTCTCAAGGTACTTACACTCTGCCGAGTGTGAGTACCGGCATTACACATCCATCGGAGCATACTGGCTTCATTTCTAGCGAGCTTACGCATATCCTCAGCAGTCACGGCCCATGTTTCACTGCCATGTAGCATGGCTGTTCGTACACACGCATCATACAGTCTGCCTTTCACTCTGTGCGAGAGGCCTTTTGTCACCAGCAGAGGTAAGAGCTCTCTGAACTTTGCCCAAGCTATTCTTACTCTAGCAGTTACACTTTCAGCACACCCGCCCCCGCTGCTGACTTCCTTAATACTAAACTGAGAGGGATCAAACATCAGACAAATATTAAAGGGGATATATCTGGCACTTATTCTCTTTATCTGCTACTACTAAATCAGGCCTTCTAGCTTCTATTACTCTGTCTGTCTGAATGTTAAAGTCCCACAACATCTTATATTTCTTACTTTCTAGTAATTTACTAGGTTCATGTTCATACCATTCATTATTATGTTCAAATCTTAGCTTTTACATAACTCCCAGTGGATTACACTCCCTAGGTTGCCATCTCTTTTGTATTCTTTCTGTGCCAGCATGCTACAAGCACTTACTATATGAGTAACACTTTTCTCTTTTGATTTGCATAAATTACATTGGGAATCTACTTGGTTTTTGTCTATCTTGTTTCTATCCAATAAGTTCTTCATGCTTGATTTTGTGCAGCTACTAACACACTTCCTTCTCCCTTTTCAGCTTTCCTTTCTGCAACCATAGCCATTTATCACTACTACTATTTGCTGCAACTATCTTTGGGAATCTACCATGCATTATTATTATTATTATTATTATTATTATTATTATTATTATTATTACCTCCACCTTAGTGAAGGTGGAGGTATTATTTTCAGTTGTGTTTGTTTGTTTGTCCATGGACAAGATATCTCAAGAACCACTGGATGGATTCGAAGGAAACTTTCAGGGATGTTTGGCCTCATTACTGGCACAAACTGATTAGATTCTGGGATCAATCTGGTACTGGACAAGAATCCTGGATTATTTTTCCTGTTTTTTTACTTAATTTTTTAGTTCAGTCAGGTTCATTTTTAGTATTTTCGTTTGTGAGAGCAGTCAAGTTTATTTCAGATATTCTCATTTTATTTTATTTAACAATAATGGAGTTTAAAGGTGATTCTCTCTGGTCAGGAATACATCTTTTTGGTACACTTGATTAGGATCTTGAGAGTGAAACCAACAAAGTCAAGATTTGAGCAAAAAAAATATGATTCATCAATGTGTGGTAAATTTTCAACTTCAGTTCTGTATACCTTCATCTCATGAGGTCAGTATTTTTTGATCTTAAAGAACATATTGTTTTAGTATGTTTTTATATTAATGTAAAATAGTGATATACATATAAAGAATTGATGTATAAACATTAAAAAAATAAAACCATAATATTCAAGAGTTCAATTAGTCTTTAAACTTCAATAGATTATTACATTGCCGTTATTCCAAGTGGGGTTGACTTGCATGCATATACATAATTGACTAAAACAATCTTTAAGAGCAACATACTTAGCAGAAAAACATGAACTTCACATGTAGTTCATACTTTAATTGTGCTTGACAGCTGTTTCATTAAGATAAACAGCATTAAATGCTTAATTGCATAATTGCGATACATTATCAATTAATTTAAAAACCGTGTTTATCTAAATTATCAGGAATATTGTATTATGTTAATAAGAAAACTGTTTCTAGTTTACATCAAGCCAGAGAAACTGCAAGAAACACTAGAGAACATTTTGGTGTCAGAGCATCTGTTCTTGAGGAATGATCTTTACTGAAGTAGAAACCTTTACATTGCTACCTTTCTGAAGTTTGACACCAAATAAGAATGGTTAGAAATGTAAGAATGTGTTTAATAGAAAGTTGAGGTTGGAGGAAATATGAGCTAGTTCGATACTAAACCAGTTGAGTGATGAATGAGTAAAGATTGATTTTGCAGTTGATGATGATGTAAGAATAAAAATTTATATATTGAAAATTTCAAAAAGACTAAACTTGGAATAAATCTGAGATGTTTCTGGGTTTATAGGTGTCACTAATCTAAATGGAAACAGATATTTTGTCATACAATGGAAACAGATAAAGCTAGTAGTCAATTGAAGCAACAGTAGTAGTAGCTGTAGTAGTTGTTGCTTAGTTTCAGGTCTGCTCTGATTAAGCTAACCTGTGAACAAAGGCATTCCAGCTGTACTGGCCTTCTGGGGTTTCTTTTTTTTTTTTTTTTTTGTCTTTTTGCTCAAACTTAGTGTATCTAGGACTAAATTAGTCAATGTGCCCTTCGCTTTTTAACATAATAGTGTGTAATGAAAAGGAAATTTGGCCATTGTTTCTCATTGATCAAATTGATCACATTGAGATGTTACATACTGTAAAGGCAGATTCCTAGTTAATAAATCATTTGTTAAAAATCTGTAAACGAGCCCTAATTTTTATAGGCGCAGGAGTGGCTGTGTGGTAAGTAGCTTGTTTACCAACCACATGGTTCCGGGTTCAGTCCCACTGCGTGGCACGTTTGGCAAGTGTCTTCTACTATCGCCTCAGGCTGACCAAAGCCTTGTGAGTGGATTTGGTAGACGGAAACTGAAAGAAGCCCGTTGTATATATGTATATATATACATACGTGCGTGTGTATATTTGTGTGTCTGTGTTTGTCCCCCTAGCATTGCTTGTGTGTTTATGTCCCCGTTACTTAGCGGTTCGGCAAAAGAGACTGATAGAATAAGTACTGGGCTTACAAAAGAATAAGTCCCGGGGGTCGAGTTGCTCGATTAAAGGCAGTGCTCCAGCATGGCCGCAGTCAACTGACTGAAACAAGTAAAAGAGTAAAGAGAATAAAGGGAAACTTGAATTTACAGTCAGACTGTTTCTATAATAAAATTGGCTCTACACCCAATATTGAGTCCTTTCATCTGTAAATATTTGTTACTTATCACTTAACACTCTTATCATTAATAATGTGGAGGAAAGCTGACACTGTTTCCTATAGATATCATATTAAACAGTCAACTGTCATTGTCTTTCAGTCTTCAATATGATGTCTTTTATTGAAGATATTTTCATATTTTGTTATTAGTCTTTCATATCTAGTTTACAGCAATAACATTCCCGACATTATTGTTTCAAACTACGCATTTGTGTATGTATGTGTGTGTGTGTGTGAGAGAGAGAGAGAGAGTGAGTGTGTGTATATATATATGTGTGTTTGTGTGTAGGACAAGTGAGACCATAACCCGTGGCCTCTGCCTGGGGTTTAGCCAGTCCACTTATGCATACCTTTCCTTCTTGGGACACAAAACTCTACTTGTGAAGACCTGTTGAGGCAAGTGAAAATCGAAATCGATCAACATCAATGGAAATTGTAGCTGTGATACCAGTGCTGGTGGCACATAAGAGAACCATCCAAACGTGGTTGTTGCCAGCGCTGCCCCAACTGGCCTCCATGCCGGTGGCACGTAAAAAGCACCATCTGATCGTGGCCGTTTGCCAGCCTCGTCTGGCACCTGTGCTGGTGGCATGTAAAAAGCACCCACTACACTCACAGAGTGGTTGGCATTAGGAAGGGCATCCAGCTGTAGAAACACTGCCAGATCAGACTGGAGCCTGCTGCAGCCTTCTGGCTTCCCAGACCCCAGTTGAACCATCCAACCCATGCTAGCATGGAAAGCGGATGTTAAACGATGATGATGATGATATATATAAACATATGATGGATTCTTTTGGCATGGACGACAAATGTGAGTTCAGTAAAATAAAGTGGTGATCATGAACATGTCTCTTGAATCCCACTGGTGCTTTGCAAACCTTTTGGCAAATGGAACAAGTTGAGGACTCAGTTTTCTTGAGTGTGTTAAAGGAGTAAAGTTTGAGTACAGAACTGGTGGTGGCTTGTTCAACCAACAGCACTTCAAAGCATATATACATGTATATATATATATATATATATATATATTTCATCATCGTCATCATTGTTTAACGTCCGCTTTCCATACTGGCATGGGTTGGATGGTTTGACTGAGGTCTGGCAAGCCAGAAGGCTGTACCAGGCTCCAATCAGATCTGGCAAAGTTTCTACAGCTGGATGCCCTTCCTAACGCCAACCACTCCGAGAGTGTAGTGGATATATATATATACATATCCAAAAATGGCTTCGAAGGATACATAATTCTAGTGGATACTGTGTTCCCTCTTATCATTTGTCAGTACTGGCTAGCCACAGTGAATGTTGGGGAAACTCAAGTTAGTTAAAATTTACTATACTCAGTTAAATCTCACTTGGTAAATCTAAATGTCTTTAAAGGACTGCATAGTTTCAGTAGATCTTTATTAATTTCATTGTTTATGTATATATATATATTAGATAATAAAATGAATGGTTTATACCTGGTAGCTTACTGGTAAAGCAACTGTTACTTTCGTAGTGTACATTATGTACATGGTAAATGAGAGACAGAAGATGGAAAACACGAGAATTTTTATTAATCACTACATTTGTTTTGACTCAGATAGCATCGATCCCTCACAAGTGGGATACTTAACAACTGGTTCAGGAGCATCCGATGGTGCTGGTGTGTCTCTTTGGGTAATAAATATATATATATAAAATTTGTTAAAATTTGTCCTCATGAATGTCAACAATTCAACACAGTTTTTATCCAATTCAGCTGATTGTTTTGTCGTTATGGTGAGCTTTACTTGCTCATACTGCAGAACAACTAGGAAAGAGATTGAGGACAGTAGTAAAATGTACTCTATGATAGATAGAACCACTATGAGAAAGAAAGGCATATATATATATATATATATATATATTATATATATATATATTCATCATCGTCATCATTGTTTAACGTCCGCTTTCCATACTGGCATGGGTTGGATGGTTTGACTGAGGTCTGGCAAGCCAGAAGGCTGTACCAGGCTCCAATCAGATCTGGCAAAGTTTCTACAGCTGGATGCCCTTCCTAACGCCAACCACTCCGAGAGTGTAGTGGATATATATATATACATATCCAAAAATGGCTTCGAAGGATACATAATTCTAGTGGATACTGTGTTCCCTCTTATCATTTGTCAGTACTGGCTAGCCACAGTGAATGTTGGGGAAACTCAAGTTAGTTAAAATTTACTATACTCAGTTAAATCTCACTTGGTAAATCTAAATGTCTTTAAAGGACTGCATAGTTTCAGTAGATCTTTATTAATTTCATTGTTTATGTATATATATATATTAGATAATAAAATGAATGGTTTATACCTGGTAGCTTACTGGTAAAGCAACTGTTACTTTCGTAGTGTACATTATGTACATGGTAAATGAGAGACAGAAGATGGAAAACACGAGAATTTTTATTAATCACTACATTTGTTTTGACTCAGATAGCATCGATCCCTCACAAGTGGGATACTTAACAACTGGTTCAGGAGCATCCGATGGTGCTGGTGTGTCTCTTTGGGTAATAAATATATATATATAAAATTGTTAAAATTTGTCCTCATGAATGTCAACAATTCAACACAGTTTTTATCCAATTCAGCTGATTGTTTTGTCGTTATGGTGAGCTTTACTTGCTCATACTGCAGAACAACTAGGAAAGAGATTGAGGACAGTAGTAAAATGTACTCTATGATAGATAGAACCACTATGAGAAAGAAAGGCATATATATATATATATATATATAATATATATATATATATATATATATACCAGACGCCATGATAGATCGTTAGCCACTACACACATTTTTTTCTCTCCTTGTTTTTTCTGTGTCCCTTTCTGTAGAAGAGCATAGGCTCGAGACGTAAAAGACTTCTTCTATTCCTGAGCGTTATACTAATACATCTGTTTGTTTTGTACACCACCTGTCTTCGTCTTTTGTTTTTTTTTTGTAAACTCTCCCTATATATATATATATATCAATACATATGCTAACACTACTTCGGTTTGCGAGATTTGAACTCTTCAGTCAGTAAATCATCACTATGTCAACTCCCAACAACAATATTAAGATTTATTACCCTACATGCATAAGCAAAAGCAGTGTATTGTAATCTCTCATCTCTGTCTGTTTGTCACGTCTTTGAAAAATTACTGGGAAACGGGCAGAACTGATATTCACCAAATTTGACAGGAATACTCATTAGGTGAATGGCTCAAATGATGAAAATTTGGTTTGATTAAACATGCACAAATACATACAGATTTGCATCTGTGTGTGTGTGTGGGGGGGGGATTTGAGTGTTTCGTTTATTTATGAGTTGGTATCTTAATTTCACCAGAGTATAAATACCTATAATGGTGATACTTAAAGAAAAAATTGAATTCAGTTCAATTAAAAAGCGTGGGTAAGCAATGCATTGTAAGCCACACTATAATTTGCAAAAGACTTTATCTGCATTCTGGTTATGCATCATCCCTCCAATACCTTTTTTTGACTCATTTTAATTAGTTTTATTACAAATATCTGTACTAAATGTCAGAAGTTGTGGCTATCGTCTATTACACATACAAACACACTCACACATGCATAGCCATAATTTCTCATTCTGTACATTTGTGTGGGTCTGCATTCGTTACTATCAAATAGCTTCTTGTGTATGCTACACTTTTTGGGGACTGGATCTCAAAGCACACATAATGTTATAAATAATAGATTAAAAAACCCTTTCTAGGAGATGTGGGTTCAAATCCCACATGCAGCCTTTGACCTTTTCAATTCAAAAGGGATTTTCAACCCAATATTTGCATATTATTTATAGTTTTATGCCTGCTTTGAAATCCAGTTCCATAAAAGAATTATTTCACAATATTTTGAAAGTTTAAAGAATTCCTATGACAGCAACAATATATATATATAGAGAGAGAGAGAGACAGACAGACAGACAGTGTACTGTTCAGTGATGATAACATCAACAAAAAAGTACTTTATCGGGTGAGATACAAATATCATTTAGTAAGCACAATATATGTTTCCATGTGCTGAGAACAGACCAAACGTTGTTTTATAACATGTCTGGAGTCCTAGCATAACAAACTAAAAACAGAGCGAGAGAAAAAGCAAGAAAAGATGAGAAGGTTGAAAACCCAGAAAACAAAATAGGTAATCAGAAAGAAAAAAAAACAGACAGATTAGTAGCCAATGTGATTTTAAGGTCTCATTGACTAAAGGTAGAAATAAGTTATTTCCTAAATTTATCAAAGAGTGTGACTATCACATTTAAGCATATGATTTAGACCACTACTTGATAAAGCGATCAAATTTACCAATTATTATGTTAATATAGACCCTATAGACCTGAATTTGATCAAGTATGCAAGGAAAACACTACTGAGAAATATATCACCATTGATTTCAAATGTTGCTGTTTCTGTTTTTGAAGATTTATTTACTAGTCAAGTGTTTGTTTTGTTTTAATCTTTGAGTCATTTCAAAATAATTCCTCCCTCCAAGTCAGGGAGATTTTTTATCAAAGGTTATAGATTTGTCCTTCCTCAACAATGAGACACATCAAAATATTCGCAAGATATCTTTCCAAATTAGGGTCAGCGTCAACAGGTGACACTTCTAAAATATTTTCAGATTATTATTTTTTTCTCTTTATATCAAAAAAACTATTTCTTAACCTTTTCCCCAAATGTCATGAAATTAAATGGCATTATTGATTGTTTAATCAGTTAGGTTCAGCTGGTTTTTAGTAGCTACAAGTATTTTTTTTAATGAAATTTTCTTATTTCTTAGAAACAAACAAATGAAAGTTTTTGTACAAATAAAATGTTTTTCTTTTTTTCAATTATTTAATTTTTTTGATTTTGTAATGAGAAAATAAACTTCACATTTTCTTGGAATTTTGTGTTTTACAAATAACGATCAAATTTGGATGCAAACATTTAAAAGTAACTTTTAACAATTGACACTTCTCACACATATTGTTTTTTTTTTTTGTTTTTTTTTGTAAAGTGTGTGTGTTTGTGTTTTTATTCAAGCCACAACAGCATTTAAAGGAATGTCTGAAAAGAATAAACAGGTATAATTACTATGCCCACCACATCCATTTTATCCATCACTCATCTTCAAAATCTTTTACAACCTTTAACCCCAACCTTCATCTACCTGTCAGTCAATCCCTCCATCACTCTCCTGTCTACTGTATTATTCTGAAGCAATAAATAATGAAATTAGGACCGGTTACTACAAACCATTTCTGTATTGCCAGTCACCACTCTCTCTCTCCCCTCCTACTCCCAATTGACATCTGTTCCATCCATCATTCTTATTTGCCATCAATCATCCCCACCCCTCTTCATCACACTTTACAGTGGAGGAGATGATGCAGGCAAGTCCAAAGATTAAATCTTTGGTGACATGGTAGTGCTGATAGTAGTAGTAGTAGTAGTAGTAGTAGTAGTAGTAGTAGTAGTAGTAGTAGTAATTTCTCCTATCAGTAGAACAGATACTAAAAATATAGGTGACACTAACTTGTTAATTTTTACAGGAGGGGTGGTAGTTACAAGCAGATGTGGAAAAAGAGATTAGAAAATAAAGTGAAGACTTTAAGACAAGATCTAAGCTGACAAGTAAGGAAACGCAAGCATTAAATATTCTCTTGAGAAAAAAATACTTAGTCAAAGAGAAAGGATTCAGGATAGTCATGAAACAGCTGAAACAGTGTATCTTAGCAATAACAGGTATCAGAAAAGAATAAGCCAGTATCAACAGAACAGATTGTTTGAGATAGACCACAGGAAGATTTTATAGCCAAATAAATAGTATAGAAAAAACTACTGAAGATGGGAAGCTTAATGCAGAAGAAGCTAGAAAGTTCTGGAGTGATATTTAGGATAAGCCAGTTAATCATACTGGAGATGCAGCATGGTTAAAGAAAGTAAGGGAAGAAGTAGTTAGTGAGAAACAGTCAGATCTAAAACTCACTAATGCATTTATGATGTAAAATGATAGGAAGAATTCAGAATTGGAAGGGCCTAGGACCAGATTTAGTTCAAGGGTACTGGTTAAAGAAATTCAATAGAAATTCTGTAACTTACATGGAAGATTGAGGAAACAATTTCATGATTGCCTAAATGTAGGAGTTGTACCTAACTGGATGACTAATGGGAGAACAGTATTCTTCATGAAAGATGAAAGAGACAATATATATAGTAATAATAGACCAATCACTTGCTTGCCATTGGTGCAGAAGCTGTTAACAGGAATGCTGTCAGGAGGCATTTACAAACACCTTGACAACAAGAATTTACTTCCAGATGAACAGAAAGGTTGTAGGAAATAGGTTAGAGGAATGCGTGATCTATTATAAAATAGACAAAGCAGTTCTAAAAGAAGTGAAATCTAGAAAGGAAAAGCAACACTAGCCTGGATAGGTTATAAGAAAGCCTATGACATGATTCAACACTTATGGATAAGTGAATGCTCAAGAATATTCAGTATTGCAGGCAACATAAGAGAGTTAATTAGCTATATAATGTGAAGAAATGGAAAGTAGATCTCTACTCATGTGATACAGCCTTAGGTAAGGTTAATATCAAGAGAGGTGTTCTCAAAGTAGACTTGTTATCCCCTTTAATATTCATGTTATGTTTAATCTCCCTCGGTTTAGTATTAAGAAAAGCAAAGGCAGAGAGTAAAGAGAGAGTAAAGAAAAAATTAACCATTTCCTCTCCATGGATGATCAGAAGCTTTTTCATAAGAATAAGAAAGAGATAGATTCCTTAATACAAACTATAAGACTCTTCAGCAAAAATATAGATATGGAATTTGGCATAGATAAATGCATAATATTAGTTACAAAAAAAGGACAGGTAGTTAGCAGAGAAGGCATTTACTTACCAGATGGCCAGACATTAAAATTACTGAAAGGAGAAAGTTATAAGTATCTAATTGAATAAGAATATGACAAGAGTAGTAACTATAGAAAAGAAAACAAAAATTGAGAAGTAGTACTTGAGAAGAATGAGGAAGTTAACAAAGCTAAATAGCCTGAATCTAGTGAAGGCTGTAGATACTTGGGCAGTGTTGTTACTTAGGTATCCAACAGCTTTTGTAGATTGGAGAAAATCTGAATTAGCAAATCTAGCTAGAAGAACCAGGAAGGAATTCAATATGAGTGGAGGACTTCATCCAAGGGCAGAAGTAGCATCTCTATATTTACCTAGAAAGGGAAGTAGTAGAGGTTTAATGTCAGTAGAAGACTGTGTGGAGTTAACGAGAGTAGATATAGTCTCCTATGTAGGTTATAGTGAGGAAATTTAACTGAGAGCTGCAAGAGTAACTGTTAGAGATAGGCAAATTAGAAAGCCAAATGACATTAAATTTCAGAAAAAAAAAAGAAACATGATTATCTGACTGGCATGAAAAGGCTTTGCGTGGTAGGTTTCCAAAGATAGTAACAGAAAAGAATAATAGTGAGACATAGGTGTGGTTGCAGGAATGAAGGTTGAAAAGGGAGTCAGAAAGTTTGCTAGTAGCAGCACAAAATCAAGTATTAAAGTCTAATTGGGTAAGAGCCAAGATAGATAAAATTCAGGTAGATTTTCAATGTAGTTTATGTAAATCAAAGGAGGAAAGTGTTATTCATATAGTTAGTGAATTTGAATGCTGGCACAGAAAGAATACAAGATATGAGAGCTGAGAGAGAATAACCAACTAGGAGTTATGTAGAAAAATTAGGATTTGACCATACGGATAAGTGGTATGAACATGAATCTTGAGAAGTACTAGAAAGTAAGGAATATAAGATGTTGTAAGACATTCAGACTGACAGAGTAATAGAAGCTAGAAGGCCTGATTTAGTAGTAGTAGTAGTAGTAGTAGTAGTAGTAGAAGTAGAAGAAGAAGAAGAAGAAGAAGAAGAAGACAAAGAGAATAGAAAGTATCAGATAATTGACTTCACAGTTCCAAATGATGAGAAAGTCAATATGAGAGGTATTGAGAAAATAGCAAAGTACCAGGACCTAGCCATTGGGTTAAATTGTCTATGGAAAGTCCAGATAAAAAATGTATTCCTGTGATTATGAGTGCATTAGAAACTATCCCTAAGGATTTGAACAGATGGATAGAGATAGGCATAAAACCTAGTTTAGTGCAACTCCAGAAAACAGTATTATTAGGAAGATTTAAGATTCTTAGCATCCAAGGTTACTTGTTGTAACCTGATGTTAGGAATCTTTCTTTCCAACAGTTTAATCTGTTGGGTTATATGAAATAATAATAATAATAATAATAATAATAATAATAATAAGAGCACTCAGAGAGTGCAAACCTCCACCAAGGCAACACCAACATCCTCTCAATGATTAGCCAGAGAGGATTTTTAAAATGAGAATATCTGAAATAAACTCGACTGCTCTCACAAACGAAAATACTAAAAATGAACCCAACCGCTCTCAAAAATTAAGTAAAAAAACAGGAAAAATAATCCAGAGGCCTTGTCTGGTACCAGATCGATCCCAAAATCTAATCAGTTCATGCTAGTCATGAGGCCAAACATCCCTGAAAATTTCATCCAAATCCATCCAGCAGTTCTTGAGATATCTTGTCCATGGACAAACAAACACGACTGAAAACAATACCTCCACCTTTGCTAAGGCAGAGGTAATAATAATAATAATAATAATAATAATAATAATAATAATAATAAGTACAAAATAACCTGGCTATGGAAAATGAAAGTATGAATAACCTAACTATGGAAAATAAGGAATGTGAAAATAGTGCCAATTACTGTTGGGCTCTCAGGAGCAGTATCAGAAGGCATCAAGAGGAATATAAAGGAAATTAGAATAGAGAGCCCAGAACTGTTAGAAAAGGTTTGCCTCCTTGGCATGGCCAATATAAGCAGAAAGGTATTAGTTTAAAAGAACATATAGCATGGTACCATAGGCTACAAGCAGCAAGCTCACCACACATGCAAGACACCAGGAGTTACAACAAAACCTGAAATAAAAAGAATAGATAATGATAATAATAATAATAATAATAATAATAATAATAATTGACAATTTACATCCTAATCTACAAAAGTTCCTGCAAGGCTTTGTACACCAAGGAATTGTACCAGAATGGATAGTCAAAGGAAGAACTGTATTGATCCAGAAGGACCCAGCCAAGGGTGACACACCCAGTAACTATGGTCCAGTTGCTTGTTCACCTATGATGTGGAAGCTTCTAACTGGAATAACGGGAAAAAAATTGTGCAACCATCTTGAAAGAAATGGACTGTTAGTAGAGGAAGAGAAAAGCTGCAGGAAGGGATAATGAGGAATAAAGGATAGATTGTTGATAGATAAAGACATTTTGAGGAACTGTCAGAGAAAGTTGACTAGCTTATCAATAGCTTGGGTTGACTATAAGAAGGCATAGGATATGATTCTTCACTCACAGATTCTAAAATGATTTATCAAAATCAATATGAAGAACTAGAAAACAGTTTTGTCTGCAGGGGAAAGGAAAAATTGGGCAAATCGACATCGAGAGGGAAATATTTCAACAAATATTTCACTAGTCACCTTCTCACTCAGTGCAACCTGTAACATTCTTTCACCCCTCTTCCTCAAATCAGGACTTGATCTCCTTCACAACACAATCCTATATTCCAACCAGTCCTCTGTCACCTTCCGTCCTTTCGTAGGAATATAGGATTGTGTTGTGAAGGAGATCAAGTCCTGATTTGAGGAAGAGGGGTGAAAGAATGTTGCAGGTTGCACTGAGTGAGAAGGTGACCAGTGACAATGGCAAAACCCTCCAGTACAATGTGAGGACTAATAAAGGAAAGATTATCAACTGGAAAGAGAAAGTCCTACAGGGTGTGCTTTTCCAATAAACATTGGATGAAGCTGATGAAGAACCCTAAAGATGGTTAAGACATGAATTTTTAAGAAAGAAAACAGAAGTGATCCTTGCTGCTCAAAAACAAACTTTACAAATCAACTCAATCAAGTGAAGAATTGATAAAACATCAGAATCACTTTTTTGTAGATTATGTAAAAAAAAACATCTGAGACATACATATAAATTAGTATATACTGAAAACTAGCCCCCAATAGAGTACAAACATTCCATTACAAAGTAGAAGTGTAAATACTCTGTGAGTTGTGCAGAAAGTATGGGCTAGAATGTTCTAACAAGTGATATAAACACCAACGTTTGCCAGTAACAGAGAATGATTGGGTGAATTTCACATAGGATGTGCCAATCTACACAGATAAAAAGCTGCAACATAACCAACTAGATATCACTCTCCTACAGAAGGAATCCAAAGAATGGATCTTCATCAACATAGCCATACCTGCAGACCAGAATAGTGGGAAGACAAACATGGAGAAAGTCCAGAAGTACTGAGACCTATCATTGGAAGTGAAATACATCCATAGAGCCTCAAAAGTGAGTGGGATCCTATCGTGATTGGTGCATTTGGGACTGTCTCAAAGAAAGCATTATTCTGGCATGAAATACAAAATTGGCAGCAATTTTTGGAAACAGCACATGTATTGAGGAAAGTGTAATGTCTGTGAGCTGTAGGAAGGAGTTGAGACTTAATATTGATAACTTGAAGAAGAAAGGAAAGAAAAAAAAAAGAATAGGAATAAAAATAATAATAATTATAATGATAGAGTATAATTATCAAGAATCATTGTTCCGATAGGCATCTCAATACCTTCTGACAAAACCACTGCCTGGAAAGAAGCTGAAAGGCTGTCAAGATTTTGAAATTGAAATAAAGATTTGATAAAGATGACTACAAAGTAAGCCAGAGCACAGTCCCACCACAGAGTCCAGAATATACCTCCTTCCATCCAATATTTTCTCCATCTACTAATCCTGGGAGGGTCATGGAAGGTTCTATCTGAAGCAACCATCATTACACTTTCCTGCAGGGTTCCCAAGCTTGACCAAATGAGACTAAGGATATTATCCAACCATCTCGTTCTCGGCCTACCCTTACATCTTCCACTTCTTTGCTCACCTTGAAGAATCTGTCTTATGATTCTTCCCTATGACATTCCAATTACATGTCCTTAGCATCAAATCTATGATTGCTCAATGTGGAGAAATAATGGCTTGACCTGGAGAGACTCCCTGATCACTGAGCTATGAGGTGGTATCAAAAAGTTCCCCTACTAGTTATGTTTAATAAAAAATAACTTATTTCCTAAGTTTTAACATCATCTCCTTCGAAATAGTCACCTTGCGCAGCAGTACACCAGTCCGAGCATTCCTGCTTCTTTTGGAACCCAGCCTGAAAGTTTTTTCTATAAATGAGTCAAGAACCTCAGCGGTTCACTCTGGATCTCAACAATAGCGTTAAAACAGTGACCTGTGATCTGCCCTTTCACCTTAGAGAAGAGATGGAATAGGACTGGTTTGGGAGCAATACCATGTTTTCTTTGGCAAGAAACTCACAAGTGAGGAGACCTCAGTTACAGGGTGCATTGTTGTTGTGAAGAATCCAATTCTTTGCATTCCACAGATCCAGTTGCTTTCACCGAATGTCCTCCCTCAAACACTTCAAAACATCACAGTATAACTCTTGATTAATAGTCTGGCCCTGGAGGACAAATTCTTCATGTGCAATTCTGTGGCTGTCGGAAAAAAACAATGAGCATTCTCTTGATTGAACTCTGACTCTGTCATCCCCTCTTCTGTCATAGAGATGAAGGGCTCTTCCATTGTGATGACTGCTGCTTTGTCTCAAGGTTGCACCCATAAACCCAACTTTCATCACCAGTGATGATCTTTGACATGAAGGATTTAGTCCATCAGTGATACCCTGACTGAGGCCTTGATAGACTTCCAGGCAATGTTCTTTCTACTCAGTGGTAAGTAGGCAGGGGACAAACTTGACAGAGACACACCACATGTTGAATTCAGAGATTAGGATTGACTACACAGACCTATACAACAGACCAACAATATCAGCAAAGTCACTGATTGTCCTCCAACAATCCTCGTGTGCAATGAATTTTCTCTTCATTTCCAGAGTTGACGCTTGTGGCAAGGAACATTCGTCCACTTTTGAAGTGGTTATGCCTCTTGAAACATTGTATGTGACCCAGTGCCTCATTACCATAAGCTTGCTGAAGCATGCTCAATGTCCCTGTAACAGACTTCCCAAGTTTAACACAAAATTCCATGCTGGCTCTTTGTTCCTGTCTATGACAAAATCACAGACTACAGCATACACATAATCACAAAAACAGAAATTTCACAACTTGTGAAGTAAACACAGCGACATCACTCAGCACGCTACCCCCTGAAGGTCACTGCTAGCTCTCACTGCATATGCAGCCATGTGCTGCCATCTGTTGGCATATTACAGAACTAGTCCAGGAACTTGTTGATGCCACCTCGGATGCACCCTGAGATCCTTTGAAGGAAGCACAAATTAGCACATGCATTTTCAATGCTATTCTTTTTGTCATTAGCCAACATTCATGGCCACAGATGAGGATAGGCATGAAAACCAAATGGAAGCTAGCATCTGGCTTTTTTACTAACCTCTCCTCTTCTGAGGATCAAATGCTGCAGCTGGTGCATTACTGTACCAGCACCTGCAATTTCAGGATATAATTCAGTTTCCTGCTTCCCATCACTCTTCAATACAGTCCCAAGATACTTAAACTTTTCTACTTGTCTCCGTGATGTCCCACTAATAAGCAGAGTTCACTAGGAAGCTTGAATAGCCAACTATATTGTTTTAAAAGAGTTAACAGTTCTCTGATAAGATATAAAACCAAACCAGTAGGTGAGATTATGAAACTTCGGGTTAAATGTGACTAATATTTACTTTGGTTCATTTGCAATTCTTAGTTCAGGTTTTAATTATAAAAGTAAACTTTCATTCTTTCAAAGTTGATTGCATAGAAACAAGTAATATGCCAGGGTTGATCTAGTTAGCCATACTCCTTAGCATTAAAACTAGTTTCCAATCTACCAATAAGAAACACATACTCAGAAGAAAATTGAATTAAGCTGTATCATTGACTTTGAGCCAACAACTAACAACCAAACCCATCATCTGACTGCATTGAGTGATGCTGTATTAAAACCTGTTGGTACATCTCAAGAAGTCTAAGAAGAAAGTATTTATGCAGATTTTTGTCCTATATTTAATTAATTACAAGTTCCAGCAATGAAAATAAAATCATTGAAATATTTTGTTTGGTGAAGGATTGGCTTATTTCCATTAATTAGTAGTAATTGTCAGAATTAATTAAGATAATATTCTTGATGCTTGATGGATAATTCTAAATCTTGAAATATCTTCAACATGTATAATGTGGAGAGAAAAGAAATGTTTGTAACGGTGTTGTTCTTCTTCTTCTTGGTGGTAGTGGTGGTGGCGGTGTTGTTGTTGTTGTTATAATAATAATTCCACTTAGGTCAACTTCGCCTTTCATCATTTTGCTGTCAATAAAATAAATATCACTTGAACACTGGGGTCAATGTAATCGCCTAACCCCACTAAAATTTCAGGCTTTGTGCCCATAGAAGAGAAGATTATTATTATTATTATTATTATTATTATATATAACATGGCATGTTGAAATTCACATAAAACCTGAAAGTTGTTGCAGAGAAGTTTAGGAATGTAGGAGTATAAGTAATGTTGTGGGTTGAATTCACAGCAGGCTCTGGTCCCTACTCATTGTACTGACCACCACCCAACCACAAATGTGGAAAGACAGAATCAGCCACTGTGAAATGTGATTAAACTCAAGACAGAGAACCAAAGCTAAGTACTATGAGATGTATAGACCAATGCTCTGTTATTTCTGCCATACTGACACATTTCAAATGAGAAATAGGGATTTCTAAACTTTGACGGCAGGACAGATTCTGGAGAAAATGAAACTTAATGGAGTCAACATGTAGTTAACATGTAGCCAAAATGTACTCTATCATAACAGTTACATGTATAGCCTACATACATTAAGTAATTAGCAGATTTCCAAATACTTTTTCTATTGTTATGGAAATAAATTATTTCCTCTCTGGTGAAACCTACTTTATTTTTCTGTCTGTTCACTTCTCTATAGTTTGTTATATTATTTTTAATATATAAAAAAATAAGTTGCCACTCTCCATATCTCTCTCTCTCTCTCTCTCTCTCTCTCTCTCTCTCTCTCTCTCTCTCTCTCTCTCTCTCTCTCTCTCTCTCTCTCTCTCTCTCTCTCTCTCTCTGATGTACATATATACATATGTATAGTGTTATAACATCTAATATACAAATATTATAACATCCAATGTAGATTATGGTTGTTGTAAAATGAAACTTGTGTATAAACACTACAGAAGCAAGTGTTGGGTGCTGAAGTATTGTTTTGACACCTAAAGAAGAAGGTGTTGAGCAATAAATTCTATATCTGTGGCATCACCATTAGAAATCATCAGAGGTTGAGGAGGAACCGAACTTGTTCTATGTTGGGCAATATATTGTGTGAATAAAAACAAGATCCTTGCAGAGTTTAGTTAATTTCTGTCTAAATATTCTCTCAGAACCAAACGTTATAGAAACGCTTAATGTTTCTGACCCACAAGTAAATCAACAGCTTTTTTCCCCTTCTGATTCAACTTGATTTTTTTCATAAAACAGACACTGAGTCATATAATAGCAGAAGAAATATGAGAATTGTAGAAAATTTAGAAATATTCCATTCATTACCTGTAACTTACCTAAGTGATTGCTGAAGGCTTTAAGACATCAATTAGATATTGGGAATAAACTATCTTCTTAATGTTGCTGACACAATATTTATCTTTGATAAGCTTAACTTGTTTGTAGTCTTATTGATTTATTCATTTGGTGCCATATCAAATATATAAATGTAGTAGCACAGCAGCAGTAGAAGCAGCAGTAGCAGTAGTAGTAGTAGTAGTAGTAGTAGTAGTAGTAGCAACAACACATTATAACACAGATATTATAACTGTTATAATGTCTAATAATTAAACTATAGTGTTATAATATCCAGTGTATAGACCAAACAAATATCTTGTTTAGACACAACAGATAAATACCAGATACATTTCTAAATTGATTGTACCCCAAGGCAAGTAAAATGTAGGCCCTTTTCTCTATTTCTAAGTCTGCAATAAAACAAAAGCAACTATAAGCTGGCCAGAACCATGTTCCAGTTATGTATCTGTAGAATCTTCCATGTTCTGCCTCTGGTATGTCTGTAGAATCTTGTGAAAATAGCACTGACATGATAATATTAATCTACAAATTTCTTTATTCTATCTAAGAATTCTTTGGAAGTTCTTTCATCGATCTTCTGGTTTTAAATTCATTGATTTCTTGATGAACATCAGAAGAAAACAGCAGAGAAAAAAGTTTTAATCATGAAATCAGCATGGTTGGTTCAGTGCCATTGTTTCAATAGTTGTAGCCACAGTAGGGGGTGATGGTCATGGTGTGGAACAGCTTTAGTTCCAGCAGATTTATTGGAAGATTTCAAAACTGCTTTAATATGCTTGTATCTGTTTAAATCATTGGCAAAAGATGGTAAGTTTGTAACATTGTTGTTGATGCTGTTTAGCTAGAAGTCATTCCTCATCAAGCAGATCTATAATCAAAGATGTTCCAATCGTGACCAAGCTATCACTTATATATAAACATATATACTTACATACATATATATATATATATATATATATACATGACAGTCTTCTTTCAATTTTCCTCAACCAAATCCACTCACAAGGCTTTGGTCAGCCCAAGGCTGTAGTAGAAGACACTTGGCCAAGGTGCCACGCAGTGAAACTGAACCCAGAACCATGTGGTTGGGAAGTAAGCTTCTTACCACACAGCCTCACCTGCACCAATTTTCTTTTTGTTTCATTAATAAATTTGTCACTTCTCACATTTCTTAGTGATGCTATTATGGTGATCTCCAGTGGTTCATTATTTCTCAGAATTAACCTAGACAGACCATTGGCATGCCACAGCTTTTTGAAGGCAGACATTCCATTCTATAATCATAGTTTAATAGAATGGTACCCTACCGCTGCAGTCTGTTTGCCGTTTGTATCTGGATTCCTTTCTTGGAATTGTATATCATTATTAGAGGTACATGGTCCGTTTGCAATCAAAAACGTCTGCTGTGAATGAACCTGTAGAACTTTTTCACGCCAAATATAATAACCAATGCCTTTTTTTCAATTTGGTCATAGCTCTTTTCTGCCAGCAATAATGTCCTTGATGTGTGAGCTATGGCCTTTCTCCTACCATTGTTATCCTTGTGTAGGAGCATGGCTCCTATCCCATACTTGCTAGCATCTTTAGCTAGTATTATCTCTAACTTTGGATCAAAATATGTCAGATGCAAGTCTGAAGTTAGCACATCTTTAAACTTATTAAATGTTTTCTGGCATTTCTCTATCCAAACCCATTTGACATTTTTTTTTTAGCAATTCAAAAAGTAGTGCCATTACCTTATGTATATTTGGGATATGCACTTGGTAATAATTTACCAAGCCTAGGAATGCTTGTAACAATGTCATGTTCGTCGGGGGTGGCATATTTTGTATTGCAGTTACCCTTGATGGGTCCAGTTTGCATCCACTTTTGTTGATTACCTGACCTAGGTATTTTATTTATCCATCAAAAATTTGCATTTTTCTTCTGTCAGTTTTAGCCGTATTCACTTATTCTTTCAAATACGTTCTTTATGTGTTTGACATGTTTCACCTGAGACTTGCTCTTTATCAAAATGTCATCAAGGTATGTGATGGCAAAGTCGCAATCACTTAACATCGCATTTATTATATGTTGGAATATGGCAGGTACCACTTTTACTCCAAACAGCAGTTGTTGGAACTTGTACAATCCATGGTGTGTGTTGATTGTTAGTAGATGTGTTCAATCTTCCTCTAACTGGATTTGAAGGTACACCTCTGATAGGTCTAACTTCAAGAAAATTTTCCTTTCGTTTAGTTTAGCAAATACTTCTTCTGGGTTTGGTAGTGGGTAATTGTGTGCGATGAAACAGTCCTTCAATCCAGTTGAGAAGTGTGCACACACTCTTAGCTTATTATTTTTTTTTCTTTTACATAGACCACCAGTGCTGCTCAGACTGCATGCTCAATCTTTTCAATTATATTCAGGTTCTCCAATATTTCTAGTTCTTTTATGGACCCGGTCTACCACCACAAATGGTACATTCCATTTGGGCCTGAAAATAGGTGTTGAATTTTGTTTGATAGCTATCCTTGCTTTTGATTTTGTGCAACAGCCTAAACCTTCCAAAAAATCTTTTGGGAAAGTTTCTTTCATTTTTTGTCTCAGTTCATTGACCTCATTCAGTCATTTGATTACTCCATTTATGTTATTGCACAAAACACTTATTGGTGTATCCCATAAATTAAATTTCTCCATACATTCGATGCCAAATAAATTCATGGATATTTTCAACACATAAACATTCACTTTTTAGGTTCAACCTTTGAACATTATATTACAAATGCGTTTACCTATGAAATATAATTTTCTTCCTGTGACACCATATGCTATTTTGTTTGGACACCATAATTTGGGTTTACCTGTTTGTTCCCATGCTTTCTCATTTGTGATTGTCATGTCATTTCCCATGCCAAATTGCATCTGACACTAGTGATTTCAATTCTTACATTCACAAAATTTCTGTTTGTTGTAATCACAACTTTTCCTGCTGACAAACTATTTATTTTTTCTTCTTTGTTCCATTTTACCTATCATTCTAGTTTTGTAGTGTGATTTTTATATGTCCTGTAAACCTGCAGTGAAAACACTTTGCATTTTTATATGGACAATCTTTTTTCAGCCACATCCCACTACATGCCATACAGGGGTTTACGTCCCAATATTTTTTCTGTTTTTCTTGCAAAACTTTGTCTTTTAGCTTTTTTTGCACTGGTCTTATGTGAAAACACTCTTTCTGTTGAATTTCTTCCATGTCATGCCTTAATTTTAATATCATGTCACAGTCTTTCTACAGTTTCTGCTATGTCAAATCCTGGTTCATTTCTAGTTTTGCTAGAATATCCATTCGGATTTCTGCTCCCTTTTATCTGTCAATCCTTGTGCAAAAATCAAACACTTGAAAGATCTGAAGTAAGCATTTCCAGCCTAAATCTCTCACATTCCTTGTTCACTTTGCTTGTGAAAGTAGTGAAGTCTTCATCCACTCTTTTCTATCTTTAAACATTTCCATCGAGTATTAAACAGTGAGCTCTTTTCACTAAACATTTTGCACAAAATGTCAACTATGTCAGTGAAATTTATTTCTGACCCTTTTTTGTTTTTGGCAATATGAAGTTTCTCACTAGTTTTCTTGAATGCATTTTCATTTTGTCCATCCAATCCTGACATTCTTTTTCAAAAATTTGTTCAAATCTTCGAAAGTAAACCTTGAAGGCTACTCCTTCTTTGAGGTCATATTTGAATTTGCTTATGGAATTTGCAACATGGTCAAGCAAAAATGCATTCTATGGTTTGGTTATCATCTTCATTAGTTGTAACATTGCTGCTGCAATCCTTGTGGTTCCTTGAGTTCTTGCTGTTGCTGTTTTTGCAACTCAACTACCCCAGCTGACAAGTCTTCCATATCTTATGATTTTCATAAGTTTGCACAAGATTTTTGTTTCTTTTTTGTCGAGTTTTTTTTATTTTCCATATGAATTAGTTTAAACACTTTGAGTGAATGTTTTTCTTTTTTCACTCTGCATAAATGTGTTTTACCTCATTGCCATTGTTGTAAAGTGGGTTCCTCCCACTGGTGTGATGTGTGACTGCCATTGAACTGTAGTTGCCGTTTTTGCACTACTAGCCACAATAGTTACTAGTCATCGGATACTGTTGTATCTCTTTGTACCAGGATAGTAATACACTAACTTCTCCTGTCTTACTATCGCTCAGAGCTCCACAAGACACCAACTAGAACTGTTGCCTCTCAACTCTTTGACTTTTGACCCTCTCTTGATGACCGGCGACTGGTCTATTTATAATGGTTGGCTACTACCACTTTTTACCAGGAGGGGTATACAGTTTCACTATACAAAAGTACATTAATTATTTTTCAGTTATATTGTCATCATTTGAAGAGAATCTGTAACCTTATGTAGAGATAACTTGTTGAGTGGTAGAGTGCTCTACTCTCTATTTATTGATTCATCATTACATGGTCAAGCTTGCCTGGACATTTTTAACCCATACACACCATCCATCCGACTCCTGCATTAGTTGAGTAAATTCTTCAGAGAGGCATCCAGTGTGTCTGGTGAGTTAGTCTAAATACATTGTGTTCAGATGACCTGCTTGAGTACAGCCATGCTTTGGCATCCATAACAGTAGGTCACTTGTCAGCTCCTGTTCTGCTCACCAGCAATTTCTTGCAATGTGCAAGTGGAAACAGACACATCTCCTTACAGCTGTTTCTTGGTGGGTTGAGATTTTTAAGATGTGTTTAAGACTGCTCTTAACATTCAGGTGTAAGTTCTATCTAGCATGGATTCCTATTCGTTTCTTGATTGGATTTTTTTTTAAATTCAAAACACTAATACTCTTGTCAAAACTCCTTAGTCTCTTCTCTTTCAGGCTATCAGAATTCAGAAAGAAACCCTTATTTCCTTCATTGTGGTTCACTTCTATTGATTCCTTGTTAGTTATTCTTGATGAACACTCATTTTAGTAACCAATATATACCAGAGATTACAAATGGGAAGAAGCAATAACAGACAAGAGCAAGCAATGGCTGCTCAACAAATATTGGATTCTTCTTTTCTTTTTCTCTTTGTCTATTCACTCTTATCATACAATATCTTAATATACACATTAATGCATATAGACACTCACATTTACAAACATAGACACACACATGCATATATGAATATATAATTACTATGATATCAAAATCATAAACTAGGTTAGATTTGTGAGAAATCTCTGTGCTAGGATGTTGCTTTATAGATATAAGTATGAAAGCTGAGCTTCACAAAAGTTTATTCTGCAATCAGTTCCTACCAAAGATCAATATTCTAATTACCAACAGAATAGAATATCAAGTTGTTTCCAGACAATATTTTTCCTTGTTGTTCTGTTTATTATTATTATTATTATATTATTATTATTATTATTATTATTATTATTATTATTATAGGCATCATACAGTATACAATACCATGAAGGGGTTTGTACTGTTTGTCAAGTCGCAACAAGGACCTCAGACAGACAGTACTTTACACAATATGTGTACAGTTCCAAGTAGTGCTGTCTTTTGCAATACACCTAGATTGTAGGGTATTTCTAAGGTTTTCAGATGTTTTTCCAGATTGGGTGGTATTGAACCCAATGCTCCAATGACAATAGGGATAACCTTTATGTTTGACTCCTGTAGCTGCCACATCTTAGTCATCTCAATTCTCAGGTCTCCATATTTATCAACCTTTTCTCTTTCTTTATGTTGATCTCCTGGCACTGCCGCGTCAATTATTAGGCACTCTTGTTTGTCCCTCCTAAATGTTACTATGTCTGGTTTTCAGTGCTTTAACACTTTGTCTGTCTGGAAGTCAAAGTTCCAGAGGATTTTTGCCTTCCCCCTTTCCAGTGTTTGTTGGTACCAAGCACCTGTAACCACATATCCATACTTACAGCATAGTAGCCAGTGGAGGTTTTGGGCTACCTTGTCATGTCTATGCTTGTACTCTTTCTGCACAAGACTTTCACAAGCACTAACAATGTGAGTCAAACTTTCAACCCTCTTCCCACACATTCTGCAGAGGTTCATTGCACATGTGTGGTATATATATATTTTTTTTCACTGAGTTGGTATTCAAAGCCTGGTCCTGGACAGCAATGATTAGGCTTTCAGTATTCTTTTTTAGGTCACCCCTGTTGAGCTACCTCCATGATGCTTCCTGGTCCTTTAATTTGTTGGTTTCACTGTGGAACTGACCATGTAATTCCATATGGAGTAGGGTTTCTTCTCTCTCATTGGTTGTTCTTGATTAGAATTCATGAGCACTCTCAAGTCCATTTTTGTTAACTCCTTCTATACTAACAGCATACAATAGCAGATCTTGTTTGCTGTTTGCCAAACACTCTGCCATGTTTCTTCTTTCACTGTTGGTGCTCTCCCATACACTGATCAGCCCACATCCACCTTTACCTCTCTTCATGTAGAGCCTCTGTACATTTGCCTTAGAGTGGAGGGTACCATGCATTATCATTGTCTTTCGGGCAGTATGATCGAGTTGGTCAATTTCCACTTGTATCCATTTCGGGATAGGTGCACTATAGCAGACTATAACAACAGCCCATATGCTGATGGTAGTCACAAGGTTCCTTGAGTTGAGTTTTGCTTTCAAGAGAAGTTCCAGACACTTAAAATATGCGGTGATGACCTTGTCTTTCATTTCTTAGTGCAAGATATTGTTCAGCTCTAGGATCCCAAAGTACTTGTACCCATCATCATCCAGATCTTCCATTCTCTTTCCATTTGGCAATTCTATGTCCCTGCAATTTACTCTTTTCCCCCTCTTCAAGATACCAAATTCTATCCCTATATCCTTGCTGCACATTTGCATAGTCTCAGCCAGCCTCTCCATTTCAGGCTGTTTTTGTGAACAGTTTTAAATCAGCCATGAAGAGAAGGTGGTTGAGACAAGTTCCGTTCTTTCTCAGCTCATAGTGCATGTTGACGCTGCGTAGGACTACAGAAAATGGGATCAAGGCTATAACAAATAACAGAGGTGAACAAGAGTCTCCTTGGAAGATACTTCTTTTGATTGTTACCTCGGCTAAGTGCTGCTTGTAACAGGAAACACATGTTTTCCAACTAGGCATGCTGTTCTTAATCAGTGCACACACTTTCTCAGCCGTTCCACATATGTTGAGTGTTTCCAAAATCCGTGCAGGCGGCAACATGTCCTAAGCCTTTTTGAAGTCTATCCAGGCCATGCATAAGTTCTTTTGGTCTGTTTAAAGTTCTTCATTATAACCTTGTCTATCACAAGGTGGTCTTTTGGTGCCCTTGGATCCTTTTCAGCATCCCTTTTGTTCTACTGGTGAGGTTTTGTCTTGTAAACCTCCTCTTTTGTGTAACTCCACAGATAAAAATCACATGGAGTGAGTTCTGAACTTCTTGGAGTTCTGCAGTCACAGTCTTCAGGTTTTAGCTCCTGCACGTAATGGGGTTTGTATGGGCAAAAATTCAATTCTTTATGTAACACCATACATATTGTGTGTCGTGTCAGTCCACTTTCACGAGCTGCTTGACCAGTTGATTTTTGCTGGCTGCAATTAAACATTTCCTGCACTGTTGCCTCATTCTCCACTGACCGGGATGTGGTTGGATGGCTACTTCTTCTTGCATCATTCACGGAGCCCATAGTCATCAGCTTTGCATGACAACTTTTTATTGTCTCTGGATGTAGTATTGCATGCTTACCTTTCCATGCATGCCACCATCTCTGAACCAAAACAATAGAATTCCACACTTCATTGCATGCTGCTATTTTAGCTCACTCCTGAGCAGTCAAGTGACTGACCATCTGGAAAATAAGACAATAAGAAATAAGAAATCCCCATTTTTAAAAGATATTTTTGTCATGACTTCAGAGTAACTAAAAATTCTATAAGCAATTTCTAATGCCTACTTACTTTCCACCCACCCTGTATATATTGTTGTATTTCAGGATGGTTTTTTTTTTTTTTTTTTTTTTTCATATAAATACACACACACTATATATTCATTTTTCTCTTGTTTATTACTGTTCTTGTTTTAACTCATGTCCATTGTTCAGAAATCTTTCACCACACATCTCTGACCTTTTCAGCAACACTTTCTGTCCTCGTATTGAAGAACAGAATGGACTAATGAACTAACATGCATGCACATTTCAATGGTGAGTGCAGCAAACACAGATGTTTTGGGTGAAGCACTGTGGATGGTCTTCTTTAAAAATCTGAAGACTAAGTTCTTGTGAAAGAATTGGTGTTAGAGCTTTGATAAACTAAAGCAAGTATTTATAGAATATGTAATGCTGTGTATATGTGTGTGGTGGTAGGTTGTTTGTATTGTTTCTGTGTGTGTGTGAGAGAGAGAGAGAGAGAGAGAATGAGAGAGCAAAACTAAACCACCACCAACAACAACAACAACCTAACAAACAATGAGTTACAGTAAGTGAGGGTTAATCAACAACCCCGATTAACGATTAACGCAAGCACTATTACAAAGCCAGGTGCTAAAGTGAGCTGACTCTATAAATGTTAACATTGTTTCTCAAAGACTGGCAGCATTCTTCATCTAAAAATAATGTAAAATGATCAACTATTTGTTTCTTGTTGTTTAATTGGCTCTTTCTGCAACATCACCATCATCATCATCATCACCACCACCATAGTTATTATTGGTGTTTGGGTGGCGGTGGGGTTGGGTGGGGTTTGTTCTACCTGGTTTCCAACACACAAAGGCCAACTGTAAGACATCTGCAAGTTTTATTCTCTATTCACTCATTCTTCACAGTGACCTGACATCTAATTAAACCCTCAGTTTCCATCACAGAAGCCAAATTTGGCAAAATCACTTCAATTATGTTCCACTTCGTTTTTTCATATCTTTTTTATATAATTTGCATTGTTTTGGCATCACTGATTTGCTTTTACTTCTTGGGGAGGCAGAGCAGTCTCTCTCCCATGATACATATGCATACAGACAGACAGACATTCACACACACACACATATTGGCATAGCTGGGCATTATCTCTGACAATCTGACAATACATAAACACATATACATACATAAATAAAATACACATGCACACACACACATATATTTTCAGGGAAGGGCAACAATTCTCTAGGTGTGTGTGTGTGTATGTGAATGTATAATGGCCAGTGAGGAGTGTTTCAACTCTTCCTCACCACCACAACTGCAACATTTTCTTTTACTTTCATCAGTTTAGTGGGAAACTAGCAATGACTGTTTTTCTACTGATTTTTCCACCCACTACACACGCCCAGTCATTTTTACTTTACCAATGTCAAAATCTCAAAATCATAATATATTTTAAGATTTCTTTATAAAATTTTTTACTCCATTAATCAATTGATATTCTCCTGTCTATGTGTACATATTTTGTAGTTCTTTGTACTTCAACATAGAATTATACATCTTGAAGTGAGTACAGATTGGAATGAAGTACATTGTCTGGAAGATACTACAGCCTCATACTTCAGGTGTTGGAAAAAACGAAAATATTGGGATTGCATTGATTAATCTCATATTCTTCAGCTGTCTCCTGTTTCTGGACTGTAAAACCAAAAGCTTCTCGGTGGCATCTGATGTAACTATCACAGATACAAGAGAGCCTACCATTGCCGTCAATATTGTTTCTACTCTCTCACTGGCCTAACTCTATGTACTCAGTCACAACTTTCTCAACATATGATGAGTAATTTTTGCTTGTTTTTTTTTTCTCTGTTTTTCTATTTAACTCAGTCCAACTTCCTTCAGTTCACATAGAACAGCTGGATACTCAGAATACCCACTCGGAAGTTCTTCATCTCCTCTCACAATATTATTTTTGCTGTCAAGTACGCATGTGATGCACTCATTTTTCTCCTTTCCTTTTCAGTAAATGTTGTATGACTGATGCAGTGTGACTCTCAGTGGCCACCACGACAAACCTCTGCCTTCATCTAATTTAGATCCTGTCAGTGTCGTTGTTGATATGAAAGTTACCAGCACTGGTTGATATCTTGCTCATCTTGATGTCCAAGTGATGGATCTCTTCATGTTTCAAGCTTAGTCTCATAAATCTTGGTACAAGAACTGGTACTGCAATGACACTTTGGAATATGGCTCAAGTATTCCTTTGTCACTCCAACACTGCAACATTCTCATCAAGTCTGACATACTCTTAGCTTCTCTATTTATGTCCAACTATCTGGTCACTTCCTAGTGCTTCTCTATCCTGAAGTTTTTGAATGAATGAGTGAATGAATGAATGAATGAATGAAATGTATGTATGTATGTATGCATGCATGTATGTATATATGTATGGATGGATGGATATATGTACGCATGCATGCATAATCTGACCCAGCTATAACAGAGATGAGATGAAAGCAATTGTAATAAGAATCAACACCATGGTCTTCTCATTACCAAAGATTATCACTTTATAATTAGTTTCTTTTTTAACTCCCTCAAACTCCTTCTTAACAAAACTAAGTACATATGTAAAGTGTAATAAATGGACTCATTATTTGGCTATTCAAGAAATAGCTTTAAAAAAACCTATCATCACTGATCAATCAGTTTAAAATTGACCTCTGTTTCAATCATCTGAAATTTGTGATAGAATAGTAAAAGTTGTGCAATGAATGAGTTCTGGTTATGTGGTTGCAGTAGTTGGAGTGAAGGAAATGACAGAAAGAGACTTGGTCAATAGACTGACCAGCTGTTGATTTTTTTGTTTTTTGTTTTGTAGAGATGTTTCAATGTTGTAATTAACCTCAAGGATTTGATTTTTATTAAGTATGCAACTTTACTATGATTGTTCAGTTTCAAATATTGTAATGTTAACTTTGCCAGTTACAAATATGACCTGGTAACATGCAGCAGCAATTGTTTTAGATATCCCAAGCATAGACACCTTCCTTGACTGCTTATCCTTTCAGCACCCAGTGGCATGGCTGGACTGAGAGAGGACAGCACCAACATTCAGCTAAGAAAACTAGAACAACATGAAATGAAGTATCTTGTTCAAGGCTGTGAGCCCAATCCTAACCACTAGGCCATGTGTCTTCATCATCGTCATCATCATCATCATCATTGTTTAACGTCCGTTTTCCATATTGGCATGGGTTGGATGGTTTGACTGAGGTCTGGAGAGCCAATGGTTGCACCAGGCTCCAATCTGATCTGGCAATGTTTCTGCAGCTGGATGCCCTTCCTAATGCTAACCACTCTGAGAGTGTAGTGGACGCCTTTTACATGTCACTGGCACAGGAGGCAGCCAGGTGGTCCTGGCATCGATCATGTTTGGATAGTGCTTTTTACATGCCATCAGCACAGGGGGCAGTCAAGGAACACTGCCATCGACTACATTCGGATGATGCATTTTACATGCCACCAGAACAGGAGCCAGTCAGGGAGCACTGGCCACGCCTACGATTTTGGTTTTGTTATTCAGTTAATATCCTCTTCCCCTTGTTTTAGTATTTTTAATCAGCTTCGATATATTAAATAGGTTCACATCTACTTAACTTAGATCAGAAAGATTTCACTGTAAAACTTCTATAAAACAGGTTAAGATGTAGTAAGAGGAATTTGATTGCAAAGCTGTCCAACCTATGCCAACATAGAAACTTAATCATTTAACCATTGGTGGTTGTGGTGGCAATGGTGACGATGGTACCAATGACAGCGGTGGTGGTGGTGTTTACGGATATAACTTGAAGCTAATATCAATCATACTGTAGGAAGATGACTTTTTTATATTGCTACGTCTTCCTTTTAATGTGATTCCCAAGCAAGATTCTTAACTCTATTTGTCATACAAAAACTATGTTTGAAATTAATGTTGAAAATATATTTAAAAGTTGTAAACACAATCAATACAGAAAAGATCACCTACTTCCTCATACAGTCCTTAAAAAAACAATCATGAGTCCAGCTCCCTAAACATTAATTCACATGACCTCACAACACACACTCATTGACTTCTGTTATTCAAAATAACTACTGATTGCCTTATATGACATTACATGACTTGACTAATTAAAATGAAAAGACTTATAATTTCTCATGTTGACACAATTATTAAGGTGTCACCTCCTGCAGTTAATAAAATAATGTAGCAGTGAAGTACTGAGGTCCTGTTAACCAAATAGACTCTTAAAGGTGGTGCCCCAGAAGGATCACAGTCCGATTATTAAAATCAATAAATAAAAAATAAGATTTGATTTAATGGGTCGAGTAACCTTGGAGAAAAGAGTCAATTTTGACCACATTTGAAAATGTCTGATGACTAGGTCTCTTCTGTATCATAGACTAATTACCATAGACATACATACATACATACATACATACATACATACACACACACACACACACACACACACACACACGTACGTATTATTAAAAAACCCTTTTTCTTAGGTCAAATTCGTCAGCCCTCACTATTTTTCCCTGCTACTGAAAGGGTTTCCTATCCCTAGCCTAACCAATTAAAATTATTTTAGCAATTTCTTAAAAACGGAAGACTAAAATCACTCTCAGACAACCGCGTCAAACTCATATCATTATCGAGAGATACAATATATAGGACGGAGACAAGAGTCTAGTCCAGTAGTAATCTTCTGATCTTGTGACTCTTCCACCGCAAAGAACATTCTACCCCCACCCCCATCCCCCACCCCACCGCTTCCAATAATAAGAGAGAATATAAACACGTGCAAGAACGCCTCAGCTCACGAATTGAAGACATGTAGAGTTGTTTCCCTTTAATCATAACTACAATCTTTTATAACTACAGTTAAATTTCCTAAGTAGCAATGTTATGTGTGTGTGTGCATATTTTTATTCTCTCTCTCTCCCACTCACTCTCTCTCCCACTCACTCTCTCTCTCTCTCTCTGAATACATACATATATATATATATATATCAGTGACGTGTGTTGGTTGCTGTCATTGGGTATGCTGCTACTCTGACCATACTATGACAAACATTAGTATGACTCAAAATAGGTATGCAATGTCTCTTTGAAGATTAAACACGTTTTACAAGTTTTCGAAACAAATTAAGATCAAAGTTATAAGTTGATATTATTGTAAAAAATTAGTTTTAGTTTAGGAATTCTAAATTATTTCAAACCTACAACTTCTAACCATGAAAATAAACATGTGACCATGTTGTCAAAGATGTTGCATGCCCTTTGCCATTAATTTTTCGCCATTCTTCCATTATCCTATGATATGCCTGGTACCATATTATGATACAATGTGTTGTGAGGTGTCCAGTGTTATTTCGGGACACCCACCACCAAATTTCAAGCAGAGATATAATAAAAGTTTTCCATTGTGATTTGTGATTAAATCAATAAGTAAGGTTGATATTTATCTATATATTCGCCATGATAGAATTGTTTCTCCTCAGCTGAGGAGACAGATTGATGTCAAAAAACACCAGATGTCCCAAAGTTCCCCTTACTGCAATGAATCGAGTATGTTACAAACACATGTTTGTTTGAAAAGAGAAGTTGTTCTCCAATGACATAACACAACAGTGATTAACATAATCATGTAAAAAGAAGAAAAAAAAAGAACCCTCAGTACAGTGGTTGGCATTAGGAAGAGCATCCGGCTGTAAAAGACCAAGTCAAAACAGACTGTGGAACTTGGTGCTGCAGTTGACCTTGCCACCTCCTGTAAAACCATCAGACCCAATCCAGCATGAAAAACATTAAATGATGATGATGATGATGATGGAGGGGATTAAAGCTGCTAGATCATATTAACAACAGACATGTCATCATTCTGATTCTAGTTGTTCCCTGTCATTAATAATATTTCACCATATTTCCAGCGAAGGAAAGCCAGTGCATTTCTGCCATTAAACTGCAGTACAGTCATCCCTTGCCATATTGTGGTTCACCTATTGCACACTCAGTACATCGTCGACTCCTCAGTATCGCACGGCTTTCTGCGGCTGATAGGTATTTATGTTTTTCACCTATCACAGGAGGTTTTGCAACATAACACATGCAATAGTCAAGGGATTTTTGTAAATGACATTCCATGTTGTCTGGCATATAATTGAAACTAGATTTTTATGTTATCTAAGAAACTTCCACCCCAGAACAATTCTTCAGTCATGTCTGCAAGGTACAGCTGGACACACAATTTAATGTGGGGTGGACACCCTGTTACTCCCTCCCCACTCCTCTGTTGCTTTTATTTTCTTTTACTTTATTTCCTTGGTGTGATAGTTTTGGGTTGTTTATTCTTTCCTGGTCATTTGATCTTTTATACTTTCAATGTTGTTTTCTTTCTGTAAAAGAAAGAAAATTTTATTTGCTGCATTGTGATTTTAAAATTAGTTGCAAATATGCGAGAGAGAGAGAGAGAGAGAAAGCTCTCTAAAAGGTAAGCACAGAATTCTTTACTGTAATGACCTCCCTTGCACTGGAGTAATGTAGGGTTTAACTCCCTTACATCATCCCAACCACCCTTCCCCACATCCACACCACCCAGTGCTGTTAAGCTATACTTTTTCTTTTATCTTTTACTTATTTCAGTCATTAGATTGCGGTCATGCTGGAGCACTGATTCGAAATGTTTTAGTTGAACAAATCAATCTCAGGATTTTTTTTTAAATAAGATACTTATTCTATTTGTCTCTTTTGCTAAATCACTAAGTTACAGGGACATAAATTAACAGCAGTTGTCAAGTGGTGGTGGCCACAATCTCACACACACACGCGCGCGCGCACGCATCCCCACCCCACCCCCACACACACATATATATATCATCATCATCATTTTACGTCCGTTTTCCATGCTGGCATGGATTGAACAGTTCGGCGGGAGATGGTAAGGTTGGGAGCCACACTAGGCTCCATCATCTGTTTTGGCCTGGTTTCTACAGCTGGACACTCTTCCTAACGCCAACTACAGAGTGTACTGGGTGCTTTTCATGCGTCACCAGCACTGACAGGATCACGGACTAACTTGTTAGACAAGAACCCCTTCAGCTGAGAAGAAGGGGTAGTAGTGAGGGGGATGGCTTTGTGCCAGCTGATAAGATTTGAGGTATAGAGGGACGACGGGGTAGGTGACTTGCTGTCGAGTAGATAGTTGAATACTCCTGTTGAAAAAGAAAGGAGGTTGAGTGAGAGAGGAAGATAACAAAAGCAGTCGTGAGAGAGATGGTGGTGAAGATGTATCAAGACATGCACGAAAGGGACTTTGGGAGTGGTGAGAGTAAGCGGGGGGGGGGGATGCAGAAGTTTGAACTGAGGTAAATGATGGAATGAAATATAGGAGAGGCTCAGGGACAGGAGTTGTGGTAGATATGGGAGGGCTTTGATGGTAACAGATAAGAGAGGTGTTAAGTGATGGAGAACAACATGGGAGAAAGTGGTGATTAGTGGAGACCATAGGCAGGGGGAAAATAATGGGAAATGGAAGGGATTCCGGATTGGGAAGGAGGGAACGAAGAGTGCAGGTGGGTGTAGTATGCACCTATTCTGATCTCAGGTGATAGAGAGGGGACGAAATGTGGTGGTTGGTTTGGGAATAAGGTTGATGGGGAGACAGGATGAAGATAAGTACTACCAAGGTGGTTGGGTCTTCTTGTGTACAGCAAGGGGCCAGATATCTCAGCCCTTTGTCATTTCCTTTATAAACTTCAGTGTGTTAAGATCAACCTTCAGTACTTTGTCCCATGTCTGTCTACGTTTCCTTCTTATCAGACTATGGATGATTAAATTCTAACATCTATTATAGTCCATTGTTATTATTACAGTGCATTGTTCTGTCATTCAAAATACATTATTTTTTACACACAATACACAATGCTTCAAGCGAATTACAATACTCTCCTATATATATATATAACAGGCTTCTTTCAGATTCTATCTACCAGATCCACTCACAAGTCATTGGTGGCCTGAGGTAAGGGTAGAAGACACTAACCCAAGGTGTCATGCAGTAGGACTGAACCTGAAACCGTGTATTTGGGAAGCCCATATCTACAAAATCATTATAACAGGCAATATGTGACTTACTCTCGTTTCTATTCCATTATAATTTTTATTTCATTCATTGTTCCTTGATCTTTCAGAACAAAGTTTATTATTAATGGGAGTTATGTGCATATTTAGTTGGCTTCTGGTAATTGATAGCAGCAAAGGATGGGATTATAAATATTGACCAGAACCATTGAGACTTTGTCTTTTAAGAAACTCGAGTTAAAGGCCTAACTCTGGACATTTCACCTTCATTGTGTGACATCATAAATTCCTAAGTTTAATCTTTAAACAGCAAACAGGAGTTGCATGAATGTGTGTGCCAAAACCTCTTTTCCTTCAGGCTAATTTTTATACTTATTTCCACTTTAAATAAGTACAAAAATTATAATAATTGTCTCTCATACAATGAAATTTACCAGATCATTATTGAAAAGTAATTTAAAGTCTTCCCTTTGCATCTGATGTGAGCATGAATTAATTTGAGGTCCTAGCATTGTTGTCAAACAAATGGAGAAATATAGATAAGTTGGTGCACTTATCCATCCTGAGATAATTGAAGCATCAGTTACTTCTGCAACATCATCATCATCATCATCTCCCTTGTTTGATGATGAAACAAAGTCAGAAAAAAACTACTTCATCAATTATAAATTTTTCATTTCCAATTTGATTTCTCCAATCGATAAGGACCACTTACACTTAGGCGTATCTGACAAAGTAAGCGCTTGGGTATCAATTGATGATGGCTCGATGACATGTAAAGTTTTTGAAATATCAGTTAATGATATCTGCTTTTTAATGATTGATATGTAAACATAAGCCTTCACTGAACTTCTAAACATGTTGCTGTTTAAAATGCAAACATGTAGCCTTCACTTAATATATAAATGTTTAATAGGCACAGGAGTGGCTGTGTGGTAAGTAGCTTGCTTCCCAACCACATGTTTCCGGGTTCATTCCCACTGTGTGGCACCTTGGGCAAGTGTCTTCTACTATAGCCTCAGGCCGACCAAAGCCTTGTGAGTGGATTTGGTAAGACAGAAACTGAAGGAAGCCCGTCATATATATATATATATGTATGTGTGTATATGTTTGTGTGTCTGTGTTTGTCCCCCCAACATTGCTTAATGACCGATGGTGTGTTTACGTCCCTGTAACTTAGCAGTTTGGCAAAAGAGACCGATAGAATAAGTACTAGGCTTACAAAGAATAAGTCCTGGGGTCGATTTGCTCGACTAAAGGTGGTGCTCCAGCATGGCCACAGTCAAGTGACTGAAACAAGTAAAAGAGTAAAGAGTATATAAATGCTTAATATTTAAACATGTAGCTTTCATTTAACAAGTAAACATGTAGTCTTCATTTAATGTATAAACAGAAATATCATTCAAGCCATAACCATCCTATTTTTTCCTTGAGTATTACATATCAAAGACTACATAATTCATCCCTTTTCAAGATGGTAAGATGTTATTTATAGCAAGTTGTCTTTTCTGTCTTTGAGAAAGCTGAAATACTGTGAAGAAATTCTTTACATGTTCAAAGATATATATATGTAATGAAAGCATATTATGATAAATATCTGTTAAAATATATCACACTTTCTGTAAAGTATATTATAAATATAATCATTATGTCTTTGATATTGTTCCATAGTTTTTATTAATCAACTGTTTTATGACTGCAGTAATCCCTCAACTATTGCAGGTGCAACGTTCCAAAATCTCCCACAGAAATAAGTAAAATCTAAAAAGATATAAATACCTATATGACACAGAACCTGCAATAGACTAAGAATTCCATGATATGAATTTATATATATTAGCCAGAAAAATTCGCAACGTACTGAGTGCACAATAGGTGAACCGCTATATGACGAGGGATTACTGCAATCCGGATGTTTATATTTAATAGAATATAGCTTCAATTACATTGCATAGTTCAGTGTTCCATACATCATAGACTGGAGTAAAATAATATTATAGAGGGTAAATATCCACTCTTTAAGTGGACTGAAAATACAGCAGATCATATTTGTTGCTTTATATTCAAAACATGGAATGAAAATGTTTAGAAATTGAATTTGATGAGAATAAGGAAAAATAATTCAGGTATTTTTATAATAAAGAAATACCACTCCTACTCAGGATGAGTCCACTCATACTCATTCTACCTGGCAACAAGCTCCACTCCTAACTAGTTACCATAGTAATAGGTTCTACTCCTACTCAGTCTACATGCTGCCACGTTCCACTCCAAACATACATAAGATGTCAAGACAGTTTTTCTAAACTTACCCAAACCCATTAAACCCCATCAATTGTGAAAATAAGTTTTAAATAATTTAAAAGAAATCAAAATATTTCTATTTTAACATCTCTTTATACTTTACTAAACCAATCCTTTGTAAATATCTGAATAATTCCCACCACCACCACCACCACTATCTCCTTCATTTTTCTCTTCCATCTGGAACTTATCTTTCATGCCAGATGCCAGTACATTGGTCTACAGCCTCACTGTTTACTTTAGTCATCCAAACCACCAGTTATTCTCCTCTGCTATTGAATAACTTTTTTGTTTTTTGTAACATTACTTAATGCGGTTGTATTGCAAAAAAATAGCTTACTTGATATATTTTTAACTCTAAAGACTTTTAGAGTCAAATCTCAAAACTAAAACTATCATTCTGATATTCTTCTGTACCTGTTTTGTTTCAAAATCTATATTTCATGGATTTCTTTCTGCCTGATTCTACTTACAACCATCCCATCCTTTACATATCATCCGTCCTAAGGAGAATGAACGGAGAGAAAAGGACTTTGCAGTATTTGCTTACCTCCCTTTACACTTTGAGTTCAAACCTTTCCTTAATCAACTTTTAGTCAAATAAATAACTACCAGAGAAGTTATGGCATTCATTAAGTTTTTCATTAAGTGTCTCACTAAATTTCTGGTATTTTACCTATTTTAAGAATCATTACTATTTCTCTCTTTCTCTCTCTTTCCATCTCTCCCTCCCCCCCCCCCCATATTTATTTTAATTGTTTCAGTCGTTGGACTGCTGCCATGCTGGGGCACCACCTTGAGATATTTTGTCAAAAAAGAAAGTGAACCCCAGTCATGTTTGCCAAACTACTAAATTACAAAGCAACACCAGTTGCTAGGTGATGGTGGGGGACAAACACAAATATATATACAGAGGGACTGAACCTGAAACCACATTGTTGTAAAGTAAGCTCCTTAACCACTCAACCATGCCTGCCTGCACACACACACACACACACACACACACACACACACACATCCAGAAGTGTAGAATCACATAAAAAATAGTCTAAGTTCATAAACGAACCATTGGAGATGATAGGATTTTTTAAAGGTCTCAGTCTAGATGAGGGTTTCTTATATCAGGAAGCTAATGTATGTAATTACTCAACTTAATTGGAATAAATAAAATACTAATGACCTATAACATTTGTTTTGTATCCTCGGTATTAGGTCAGTGTCAACAAGTCCTCACCATTCTGTTAGAGGAGTGTCTACCACATATTCAGAATTGTTGTGCAGTACAACAGAAATAAAATAATTAATGAGTTCATTTAATTAGCTGCTGCCTCTATTCCAGGAAATGATAAAACAATCTTAAATTCTGTGTTTTTCCCTTCAACACAAAGCACACTTTAACCACTATAACAATTATTCTTTCCTGCTCTAGTTACAAGGCCTGAAATTTGGGGGGAGGGGGCAGTCGATTAGAGTGACCCCAGTATGCAACTGGTACTTAATTTATCAACCCCGAAAGGATGAAAGGCAAAGTTGACCTTGGCAGAATTTGAACTCAGAACATAAAGACAGACGAGATACTGCTAAGCATTTCACCTGGCATGCTAACGACTGTGCCAGCTCACCACCCTACTTTAACAATTATTGCATCAAAACTGGGATCAAACATTAAACAAGACAACAGCAAGGATTTCACATCTGGGCTTCTATCTTTGAAAAATATTCTAGAAAATAGAGGAGACTGCATCAGACACTGGCATAAAATATTTCCATTTTTTATGAACTGCCAGCTCTTCAGACACAGTAGTAATACTATCTCTTTCCCCAACCCCAACCCCACTATCCATTCTAATATTCCTTGTCTATTAAATCATTAACTAGACCTACGCTTGCCTGCAGAAAAAAACTTGCAGAAAAACTTGAAGCTTTTTCAAATGAAGTAGTTGCCTCAACTTGAGATTATAAATAATCTCAAGTTTAGAAAAATGATTCCCAAAGAATTTTGGAGAATGAGACAGAAAGAATTAGTTAAATTTGGTTGATTTAAATATATGGGAGTCATTAACTCTCACTTATCAGGATATGAATCCTGGCAAATAGAATGTAAGGAGTTCTAGACTCACCCCAGGAGAATATTTACAAGTTCTGTAAAAAGAGAAAACAAATTTTTGTTGTCTTTAATTCTAAAAATGGAATCATTCTTTTAATAAAGAGATGGATCTCAAAAATATCACTTTTACTCATATTCTTCCAACTTTTCATTTTATGCACCAGTTTTTTTTTTTATTCTTTCTCTTTAATAATTCCTCTTCTTTTTATTCCTAGACATGAAAATCATAATTCTTGTGATTATTAACCAAAATTGAAGTGCCTGACTTAGCTCCCCCTAGATATTTCTCAGTGTGTGTGTGTGTATGTGTGTGTGTGTATCCAAAGTTCTAAAAACACAAGACGACAAACATGTTGTAGTTGTTGGTCTGAGGTAAGAACTTTCGTGCAATTCAATCCCTTTTTTTCCTTTCTCACTCTCCGTCCTCTTTGTTTTTACTTTCCATCTGGTTCGCATAGTTTAGGTTTAGCAATTTAATTATCACATAATTCTTTTCTTTCGACATGTTTCTATATCAAACAGTTACTAGTTGCTCTAACTTCCCTTCTACACTTTCTACCGTTCTCATTTTAGTACATTTTACATATCATCATCTTCTCTTCCTATCCTCATCGTCATCATCATCATCATTCTATACTTATTTCTCCATTTTTGCATGGTCAGTTCCTTGTTCTCTCTTTCACAAGCTTCAGCATCCAATGTTTATCTCTCTCCACCCCCTCCATCACTGCCTCTGCCATTCCTTCCCATGTCTACCCTCAGTTTTCTTCTACAGGGTCCGTCCACTTAGATTGCCTAAGCACATGTGTGTGTATGTGTATATATATAAATATATACATACACATGCACACACGTATATTTGGATGTGTGTGTGTGTGTGTTGCTCAGTCCTTCCAGAACTCTGAGCAATATATACCAACTATGTCACTTATAAAGTCAATCTTTTTTTTTTCCGCTGTAAAATGTTTTGAAATTTCTTTCTTCTTTAACCTTAATTCATGTTTTAATGAATGTAATCCATTTGTGAGAGACCATTCACATGTTTTATGTCATCTCTACAGTGTAACAAGGGTTTTATATATTTTGAAACTTGATGAATATATCAGTTTCATACAAAACTAATATTGATAGACAGATAGACAGGCAGACAGTAGTAGTAGTAGTAGTAGTAGTAGTAGTAGCAGCAGCAGCAGCAGCAGCTTTAAATGATATGAACACTGTAGTTATGTTGTCTTAGTTTGGCAGTATGTTGGAAATATGGTTTGGTAAGCAGTAAATAACAGCATTGTAAGATATCACTTGCATAAGAAGAAGCACATGTGTTTGTAGAGTTGGCTGCTTTCTCCGAACAGCAGCAGTCGGTATGTTAGCCAAGTAACAACATCCACACAGGCCTCTGTCTACACAGGCTTCACACAAACACACTCCTTTCATTTGCTTCATTCAAGGGTTTCTCATTTCTTTCTATAGAGTCTTTTAATTTCCTGTTACCAGTATCCTTAACTATTTACTATTAGTAGAACAGCTATTAAGATGATCCAACTAAAAGCACAAAATCAGCTAAAATAATACATTTTTTTTAAAACCTAAAATAGGAAAAAACATTTTTTCGTATGCTACCCTTGCCTCTTTCCCTCCATTTTCTTCTGAATTTTAATTACTGATTAATGATGTTATTGGTAGCATATTTTCATAAAATCAAATATTAAAACTTCCTCTAAGGTTCTCCACCCCCCAACCTCTGACAGAATGTTGTTATATTTAAAACTAATTTGATTTACCATAATTAATTAATTAACATAAACTAACAACAATTTATTTCCAGTGTTTTTAAATAAATTTAAAATACTTTTTTTTTAACTTTTACTAAATATGATTTAGATTTTTTTTTTCTTTAATAAATTTCTCTGAACCTTTATAAAAACCTTTAACATTCTGAAGGTAATATCTAAGAATGTCATGGTTGCTGGAATGATTGTTGAAAACTATGTCTACCTGCTGTGAGTCAACTTTCTAGAGCCCTCCTCTGTCAAAGCTGTACGCTTGAGAATAAAAGTTACCATTACAAACGAAAAAAAAAAAAGAAAAGAATAAAATCTAGTGGCTCCATTTGGCATAAATCTGTATCTTGTTTAGATATCCATTTACAGTTACATAGACAGTCAGTAGTGCTTAAATGTTTGGTTCACAACTCATTTACAATCAATGTTGTACATAATGTGCACCTTTCAGTCAGTGAACTCAGTTCTGGGGATTTTAGTTGCACATAATATAGGAGTCACAGGGTGCTGCTCAATGTGGTGTCGCAGTTTCCATCTAACTAGGAATATTAGGGTCTCATCCATTGTCTTGCATTCAGGATCCTCTGCATGACATCCTGCTAGTTCAAAGCCAGGAATCTGATCTGTTAAGGTCCTGCCGATTACTAAATCCATGCCCTGCTGCTGATGCTTCTATTCATTGTTGTTGAGGTTTTGTCTGTCTCCTACCCTTCGACCTGTCTGGCCTGGTAAGACCTGCCTGAAGATTTCTCTCCCTCCAGCATAGCTCTCTGGGTCAGTGGAGCACACAGGCACTTCACCGTGACAAGGTACTTGTTGAATTGGTTGTTGACTACACAGTAGTTCTTTCGCCCTTTAACGGGTTTTATTTTTTGTCCTGCAGGGTGTCACCCTCCTCACCTAGCAAGCTTGATGGGGTTGCCAGTTTAGTTGCCGACGACCCGACCAGGTTATATTGGATTACATGTTACCAGTAGCACTTGACAGTGACCCGACATGAATAAAAAACAGGGTTTTAATAAACAAGAAATTTTAAACCACTCCGCGAATGTAGTTATTATATATTTGTTTTTTTTATAAACATAAATCTGTCCTCAAATATCTTACGCACCCTGTATTTGTTGAAAATACTATTGAAAATACTATGTCGTTCTATATGTCAGTTCCACCATCTTTTGATCATGATTGAATTGTTCTGTGTTTAATTAATTCTGGCCACTAGCAACATCCCCTTACCCTCCCAACCACATCAACTTAATCATACAGTAATCCATTCTCGTTAAGTCTCTGTCACACTCTAGAATTTTATTCCATGAAACTTCAAATTCTTTCCAACATTTCTTAGACACTTAAGCTTGTTCTATGGCATATTATTTGTAACCTCTATGTCCCCATTTAACCTACATCAGGGCACTTTTTTAATAAAAGTTAATAAGCAGTTTTATTAATTAGTTTGAGCAGCCACAAAATGTAAACTGAAATCTTCTGAGCTGTTTTCTTAGTTCAACCTCTCGGTCTGCTTTGATCATAAAATCACTCTAATCATGGCTTTCCCAATTTTGTTTCCATGCACAATGTAGTATCTGACCTGTTTTGTCATGTCTTTTATATGAATGGATGAGTTGGATTTGAATGGGATTTGGCTGCTATCTTGAATAATCACAGGGAAAATTCATTATTAACCAAGTGGGTCCTAGAGAAATGGAGGGCTGATTTATTGTTATTATCAGGGTTTATTGGGATCAATCCTTGATTTACTCTCATCTCATTAACACAGAAGTAACAATGTCATTGCTATTTATCTCTGGCTCAATTTTGGTCCGATACACTTATCATCAGTGGACAATCTCAATATATCAGTCCCATCTCTTCAGACTTACAATATTCAGGATTACATTATTGCAGATGTTCTTTTTTAAAATCAGATTTGGGAGAGATTTGACTTCTAACTCTAGAAGGTGAAGTAATTACATCATGCCTCTTGCCTAATCTATAATACATAGCTTGCCATCAGCAGATCTAATCCAGTGAAGAGAAATTATGATGGAATGATGAAACCATGGCTAAGAACTGAATAAGCAGCGGGGAAAGGGACTAAATATATGAATAATAACAGCAAAGATGGACTAATGGGAAGTTTAAGGTGTGAAGTTGAAGATAAACCATATTTCTGTATGACTTATTGCTTTGTAGTTTTTCTTTTGGTGTATTTTCAAATGTTTTTGTTTTCTAATTGAAGGGCCCTGTCCAGATAAAGATAGAAAAATTAGAGCCAGGCAGTCCACCACCCAAGATTTCTGACATCAAATATGAATCTGGAACCAAAACAGAAGATTACTTTGTAAGTACACCTGTTACACCTGTGTGTGTGTGTAAGATCATCATCATCATCATCATCATCATCATCACTTAATGTCCATGCTGGCATGGGTAGGACAGTTTGACAAGATCCAGCAAGCCACACAGCCACCTTAGGCTCCAAGGTCATCTTTGATACATTTTCTTTATCTGGAGGCCCTTCTTAATGCCAACCTCTTTACAGACTTTGTTGGGTGCCTTTTTTGTGCCACCAGCACTTATGAGGTTACCAAGTAATTTGCATGACAGTAAAAAATCAGGGAGAGGAAAACAAACAAGCTCTCACTACTAACAGATATCACTTGTGAGCAGGGTTGCCAGTTTAGCATATTTTATGCTAAATCTAGCATTTTTTTTCAGCATTTAGCAGAAAATTTTTGAATCTAGCATTTAGCAGGGAAAATAGCAGGTTTAAAATTTTATTTAGCATTTTTTAGCATTCTTCTCTGATCATGACATTTCCACAATAGTTACCCTTTTTTTCTTCTTTTTCCTCCTTTTCTACTTTCTCGTTAATGTATCTTACAGCCAAATTTTTAGTACTATCGGTTATTGTTGAATTTTTCTTTCACTTTTTTGAAACTTCAAATGAAAGTTTATCAAAAGGAAGTTTATCAAAAGGAAGTTTATCAAGTTATGAACTTTTCCAGCATCCCCCCACCGCCTCTGCCACCGGCTTGTGGGGGGAGGGGGAGGAGATAACTCGTGTCAGCACCTGAACTCCCTACACAATAACATAAATATATTGCAAAGAATGAAAGCATGCAAATTCGTCCTAACATTGCTTTATTCTGTCCTGATGAGTTTTTGTCATGACAGGTTGACTGATTTACTTTCAGTTTGACTATTTAAAAGTAGGCCTGTGTTTTTTCATGCTTGTTTCAGATTATATATCTTGTATAGAAGTACGGCAGGGTTTCCCCCTTTATATTTCTACTTACTTTTTTTTTTTTTTTTTTTTCAAGTATTGTAGTTATATTTGTGATTTTACCAATAGATATTAAATGTAAGATTGGAAGCAAAATATAATGTTCCCAGGTTTATATCAGAACACAGTTTTGGGATTTCTGCAGATTCTACTTTTCCATTTATAAGTTGGTCACCCTGCATCCTGAATCAGTATTGTTCATCTCAAGAATTTGTAAGCAGCAAACATAAGAATTGTTGACAACGAATGAAGGAATTGTTAGCAGCAAACTGATAAGTTGTGTTTTCAATTTTATATTTTTATTAATCATTCAATTTATTTTCTTGCTTCCCACAACATTATAATGAGAAAAGAAAAAACAAGGTTGTACCAGCAAAAATTCCAAAAGGTATGGCTTAAGATGCCAGCATTTACTAAACTGTTGTGTGAGAAATGTTCTAGTGCCATATTTTGATGGAGATTTGATTTCTGATACAGGAGATAGAAAATTTAGCCTGTTATTAGATGAATCCAAATGATATATCGATAAACAAGTTGTTAGGAATTGTTATCATATATTACAGTGTCACTCACAAAAAAGTAGTACATACATATCTCAGGATGGTATCTTTAGAAATATGTGATGCAGATGGCATTGTAGATGCCTTGAAAATTGAATTAGTGAAAAAGAAATTAGATATAAAACATTTCCTGGCCATAGGAACTGATTGTTCTAGAGTAATGATAGGAGTCAACAATGGTGTTTTCCAGAAATTAAAAGAAGTTCTATCATTACTTCTATTTAGATGTGTATGTCATTCTTTACTGTTGACAGTATCCCACATTTGTGCTAAATGCTTCCCATAAATTTAGAACTTTTAGTATCCAAAATCTATAAATGGTTCTCTCATTCTTCAACAAGACAAAGTGCCTACAAAAACTTTACCTTGCTATCAATGGTAAAGAGCCTTTGAAGATTGTGAATTCTTGTACCACTAGGTGGCTGTCAAGAGAACCAGCAGTAAATAGAATTTTAAGCCAATGGTTTGAATCCAAACTCACTTCCAAACTACAAAGAAAAAGGCTTTACAGCACAAACGTTACATGAAATGTTTTGTGATCTAGGAATGAACTTTACCTTTTATTTTTGCATCCAATTTTAAAACATGTTCAGGAAGTGACTAAACTGTTTGAATCAAACACTGTCGACAAAACAAAATTACTTGAAGATCTTTCAAATTTGATCAAATCTGTTGCTAATATGATAGTATCGCCAACATGTAGAATTGATCCTCTCGATCCGGATGCTTCTATTGAAACATTTCTGGATTCTAAACCAAATTTAGGCTACAAGTTCGAGAGAAAGATAGCAGAAATGATTATCAAGAAGACTGTAACAGCCACCGAAGAAAATAATATTCGCAAAAGAGCACAACAATTTTTTATTCTACCTTTATAAAGAGCTCAAGTACTGTTGGTCAGGAAATATTAATATACTGAGGAATATCAAATATCTTTCAGTAGAGAATATTTTGCAGCATTTCAAAGAGCCAATTTTACCTGCCTTTGAAGCAATGCATTTAAATGAAGAAAAAATCACTTCAATTGAAATTCAATTTAATAACATTCATTTAGTTAAATGGACAAATACATCTAGTACTGAGGCATTCTGGCTAGAAGTCTTGGAATATAAAGATGCTACTGGAGGAAATCCTTTTAGAGATGTCGCAAATTTTGCCATTAATCTGTTGACATTGCCAAACTCAAAGGCAGAAGTTGAATGGTTGTTCAGTAGTATGGGAGTAATCAAATCAAAATTGAAAAACAAAATGCATCTTCCTATTCTTAGATCAATACTGTCTATAGAATATGGCCTGAAAAGATATGGCAAATGTTGCAAGGACTTCGATATTCCAAAACGCATAATTAAAAAGATTGGGACCCTGAATGTATACAGAAGTCAAGTTCTAGATACTGCAGCTGGAAGGGGTCAAAGCAGTGAAATTCAAGAAATTATTTCTCAATGCTGAATATAATTAAAGAAAGTAAATAAAAATGTAAGTAAAAATTAAGCTTTTTGATATAATTAGTCTTTAGCATTTTTTGGAATGTTTTTGGTATTTTTCTACTGAAATTTAGCATAAAATTCAGATTTAAGGTGGCAACACTGCTTGTGAGTGCTATGTGACAAGCACAGCTTGAACACAAATAAACACTTTTTGCTTCATCAGTTTCATACCAAAATAATTTTTTTCCATGGAAAATTATACATTTGAATTATATATTTGAAAGTTCTGGATGTGAACGTTTTCTCATTTAGTTTTAATTAAAATTCACTGTTACATATCATGTCAGGGTCCCTCAAACACACTGGTATTTCTACATTTAGAAAGTTTGTCCTGTTTTTTTCTTTTCTTTTTTTTGTGACTGCTGAACAGCAGCCCTCATTCTAGTTCAATGCACTGGAGCACTAACTCAAGGTGGTGGTGGTCATCGTCGTCGTCATCGTCATCATCCTCCTCCTTCTCCTCCTCCTCCAGAAACTACAGCCTAGAAGATGAGCTTCATCCTGGAAGATTTGTAGAGCTCAATAAGGATGTCTTGCAAACCCTGGTGGAACAAAATCCCATCATAACTGTTGAGGAACAAGGCAAAGAAGCTTGGATTTGGTCATTCAACCATTCATCGACACCTGCATGTCATCAGTAAAGTCAGCAAATTGGGTCAATGGGTTCCTCACAAACTTTCTGAGTCTACAGTTCTATATTTAAGAGATGAGGGATTATGTACATTATTCACATTTGACGGATATTTGTCCTCATCTTGTTTGTTGTTAACACAATGTTTTGGCTGATATACCCTCCAGCCTTCATCAGGTGTCTTGGGGAAATTTCGAACCTGGGTTCTCATTCCTAAGGTATTTTTTCGATGTTATCATTATTATTATTATTATTATTATTATTATTATTATTATTATTATTATTATTATTATTATTCAGGTCACTGCGGTATTAAGGAAAGATAGAAAAATAATATTAGATTTATAAGCCCTAAAATTCACTCCATAATTGCCCACCAGCATATAGTATAGTGGTTAAGAGCGCAGGCTACTAACCCCAAGATTCTGAGTTCAATTCCAAGCTGTCACGCCTGACTAATAAACCTTTTTTGGACTGAATAGTAACTGGTGATGAGAAACGGGTTCTCTATAAAAATGTCAAGCGCTGAATACAGTGGGTAGGGAAAGGAGAAACACTGGCACTCCAGGCTAAAGAAGGTCTTCATCCATGTAAGATTTTGTTATCTGTTTGATGGGATATGAAAGGTTTAGTCCACTTTAAACTTTTAAATCCAAACCAAAACGATAACAAAGGAGATCTACTGCAAACAGCTTGGGTGGCTTAAGTCAGCGCTAGAAGTTGCAAAGAGGACATTCCAAAGGTTGGAGCAGTTTGAATGGGAAACAATGCCCAACCCACCATATTCACTGGACATTACCCCATCTGATTATCATTTATTCTATAGTCTTCAAAATCATTTGGATGGAAAAAATATGAATTCTGTAAATAAGGTCAGACTAGTACTGGGGGAGTATTTTTTGTCACAGACAAAATGAATTTTGGAAGAGGGCCTTGCAAGTCTACAAGATAGATGGAAGAGTATTGTAGAAAATGAAGGAGAGTATATTTTAGATTAAAAAAGAACTTTTTGTTTATTTTAATTTTGAAAAATAAAAGTATAAAAAATCACATTTATAGGATGACCCAGTATATAGAGATAGGTGAAAGTAGTTGAGAAGGAGATAAAAAGATTGGGATAGAGTGTCATACACACACGCACACACTTGTACATGTGCATGTATACATATAAGCACACCTGTTACAACTGTGTGTGTGTGTATAAAGATATATATATATTGATAAGGCCCAGGGATCCAAGTGTAGGAAGTTTGTAAGTTTCAAGCAGTCTGTGGCATCATCATCATTTAACGTCCATTGTTTGTGCTGGCATGGGTTGGATGGTTTGATCAGGGTTGGTAAGCTGAGGGTCTGATTTGGCATGGTTTCTACAACTAGATGCTCTTTCTAACATGCCAACCACTTTACAAAGTGTACTGGGTGCTTTTATGTGCCACCAGCACAGGTGCCAGTTGCATGACACCAGTATCTGCCACGACTATGTTTTCACTTGGTTAAATTGGTCTTCTTCTCAAGCACAGCATATTGCCAAAGGTCTCAGTCATTTGTCATTGCTTCCGTGAGGCCCAATACACTCTAAAATTGCCTTATACATGCCACCAGCACAGGTACCAGTTACACAACACTAGCATCGGCCACATTGCCTCGGTGAGGCCCAACACTTGAGAGGTGCTTTTCCAGTGTTCCTGGCACAGATGCCAATTGCATAAGACTGACATTGGCCATGACTACAATTTCATTTGATTTTACAGGTCCTCTTAAGCACAGCATATCACCAAAGGCCTTGGTCACTAGACATTTCCTCTGTGAGGCCCACTGATTAAAGATCATGCTTCACCACCTCATCCCATATCTTCCTGGGTTTACCTCTTCCACAGGTTCCCTCCACAGTTAGACATCAGCACTTCTTTACACAGCTGTCCTCGTCCATATGCATCACATGACCATAGCAGCACAGTCATCTCCCTTGCACACCACATTTGATGCCTCTTATGCCCAACTTTTCTTTCAAGGTGCTTAGGTATTGAAAACAAAAAGTGGACAGCATACAGTCAGCAACAATAACAATTCAGTGGCATCAAAGGTTACACACATTTTCCCATTTCAAAGTTACAAGGAAATTCAATAAGCTGAAAGTTTCTATAGAGTTCACTGTTAACAACTAGAGTTGTGAATAAGTGTGAATAAAAATCCAAATTGAGGGAGTGGAACAGGTAAAATTCAGGCAACATATGTTTCCCAGCCAACAGATCCTCTGATGTAATAATTAATCAACGAGAGGTCTTCAACTTAACTAATCATCAGGCTGGGAATACTTTAATTCTATGCAGGTTACATTGTTTTTAGGGGGGGGGGGCAGGACAGTTGATTAGACTGACCCAAGTACTTGACCTTTACTTATTTTATTGAAAGGGAAAGTTGACCTCAGAGGAATCTGAACTCAGAATGTAATGGTGGACAAAATACTACCAAGCATTTCACTTGGCATGCTAATGAGTCTGCCAGCTAATTGCCTTAATAATGAGAATAATAATTTAAAATCATTCATTTCTACTTCTTTTCCAGGTCATCAATTATTTCTCTGATGCTCGCAACTTGTCATTCTCTATGTTTGCCTCCCAAAAAACTCACACTGGAATGAAACTAACCAATTGTTTATGTGACGTGGCAAGATACCAAGCGAAAGTAAGTACTTTCTTCTCATTTTATCAGCACTCTGGTAATTGTTGTTGTTGTTGTTGTTGTATCCCTAATTTCTCCCAGGATTTGCTCCAAGATTTGAAATAGTTCCTAAGATCAAAGGTTTTCTTCCATAGCTTAAAATTAACCTCTGGTTTGGGTCACTGGAAACAGTGCTGAAACCCCTCAGATGTATTTATCCCCATGTGATAATTCATCCCTTGCTTTAACATCATCCCCTTTTGGTCAAGGTGCTAACAAAGAGGCAGATGCTGATCGAAGAACTGAGCTGTGATGTGCAAAGATGCAGCACTATTCAAAGCAATCCTATCCATGACAACTTGCAATTCTTGTAATACATCAAGGACAGGATGGCTAAAGAACTTGGCATGGATGGAGCTCTGATCAATTTGGATCAATCAAAAGCCTTTTATAGGGTTGACCACCATTACTTGGCAGCCAGTTTTGGTCCCATTTTCCATGGCTAGATTGCCACAGTGTGCAACATCTGCTTGGTAGTTTGGGTGAATGATTACTTTTTGGAACCATTCAGCATCATGCACTCAGTCCATCAAGGTTACCCTCCCTCATTTCCTCTGTATGTACAAGCTCTAGAGCCACTGCTGTGAAAAATGGAAGTGTTGAGAGGCATCCCACGTGGGAGGACCATGTCAGCCTATGCAGATGATGTTACCTTACAGTGTCAGACATCAGACACATAGATTACTTAATCAGCACTGCTCTAAAAGAATACAAAGTGGTGAAAGGGACAAAAATTAACGAAGAAGAGTCAATGGGCCTGCAGATTGGCACCTAGTGAGGTAGATCCAATAACATTGTGACATGCTGGACAGAAAAACCAGCTAAATTGCTTGGGATTTGGTTTGGTTTCGAGGTAGAGAAGAATTGGGATGAGGTGATGAGCAGGGTGGCTAATCTTACCCAGAAATTGACTGACAGAAACTATATCTCTGAAAGGGTGGCCAAAGGTAGCAAATGCATACATCCTCTTCATTATATTTTACCACTTAACCATCATGCCTAGCCCCAGTTTATGTCTGACCAGACTGGAGCACCTACTCTTGCACTTTGTGTGAAAGGGATGCATTCCACTGGTTAGGTGCTCCATTGTCAACACCCACTGAATGGAGGACTGAGCATGTCTGGGCTGTTGATATGCAGACCTGTACTGAGGCTATGACATCTCCAGCACTTCTTTAATGGTGAGCAGGTGTGGTCACCTTTTGTCAGATTTGCTTTCCCACTGATCATCTCTTCAACTGAGCTGCAGGACACCTGGTCCTTAGGGTGTTGTCTGGCATTCACGGTACTTTGACACTCAAGTAAAAATGCAGTCAGTGGAACTTCCATTTTGGTGTTCCAAGGAAGATTCGTGATAGACAAGTGCAACAGCATTCTAGGGGAGATTCTGGGTATCAGCATGAATCAACCGGCTGGTCTGTTCTGGTGATCTTTCAGGCCAGGGTCCACAGATAATTTCAGAAATCTTTGTTGCGATAATGCTACTGGGGGGGCACATTGCTGGTTTGGAATAAACTCCACAGGCATGGAAGTACCATCAGCCAGGCTTGCCTGAAATGCATGCATGCTCTCATCCAGTGCTCAAGCATTGTTGAATTGTTGGTTTATGTGAAACACTTGCTGTTGTGTGTAGGACTGATCCAGCTATTGGCTGGGTCTATTGAGATTATCCTACTTCCTTCCATTGGTCAGGAAGAGCAGACAATATTTATTTGTCCGGTAGCCTTAGCAAAAGAGATTGTGTGGTGGACCAGATTGAAAGAGCTGAAGACAGACACTTTCCTCTTTGGATAAGCACACATCAACTTTTTCAAATTTCACTTGAAAAGAAAAGTGAGGATGGAGAGGGAAGTGCTGCTAAGGGGAGTGAATGTCCCAAGAATGATCCAAGTGAATGGACCTACTCTAAGCAGGCACCTATAGATTGAAGGAAAATAATATGGAGAGAGCACTTGCTCTAGTGGTCAGGGCAACTGTCGTTTTGTGGGGTTTCCATAAGTAGCCCAAGGAAGTTTCCCTCTTTTGGGGAATTATTCATCACTAGAATTTATCTTTTCACTGTTTTTTTACTTTTTAGCCACTTCTTTATGTAACCCCACATCATATTGTCCTGTACTGTCCCCAACGTTTTTTGTGCACCCTCAGTAGTGAAAAAAAGGCATTACGTCATCAAGCACTCACTGCTTTCTGCCAGTTAGGTAATACAGTCAATGGAATTTCTATGGTAGCAATGTATAGAAATCTAGTGGTGAGTGAGACCAATGATGTTCTCAAGGAAACTCTAGGCTTTGACAAGGATGAACTAGTTGGTATAATACTACCATGGATGACTTCCAGCAGAACCATTCCAAGATGCAGGCAGAGTGGCAAAACAGTTCTGCATGCACTCATGCAGTATCCAAATGTTACTGACTTATGGAGTTATGTTGAACATCATCTGACTATCAGCCAAATCCATAGTGAGGATCATTCCACCAGCCACCTTTAACAAGGCAGAGCAGGCATTGTGCCTCTGTCTAGTGGCTACAGTGAAAGAGATTGTGTGGTGAACAAGGCTGAAAGGATTGAGGAAGAAAAACACCTTCCTCTTCAGTCAAGCTCTCATCAACTTTTTTTATGTTCTACTTGGAAAGGAATGTGAGGATGGAGAGGAAAGTGCTAGCCCTGGTGAATATGTGAAAAGATGGTTAGGGTCAAGCAACTGACAAGCAAATCTGGGGTCTTAAGCTGAATACTTGCTGTAGCCCTTCTTTTACACCAAGACAATACATGTACATAAAAACTTCCAATCAGTTTAGATCAGAAGCCATGAGAACTGGTGCCCGCTGCATCAGCATCAGCATCATCATCATTATCATCATCATTACAATTATTATTAATGTATGAAGCACATTCGAGTGTGATCGTTGCCAGGGCCACAGATTGGCTCCTGTGCCAGTGACACGTGAAAAGCACCATTCGAGTGTGATTGTTTCCAGTGTCACTTTACTGGCACATGTGCTGGTGGCACGTGGAAAACAACATTTGAGCGTGGTCGTTGTTAGTGCCATCAGACTGGCTCCCATGCAAGTAGCACATAAAAACATCTTTTGAGCATGGTCGTTGCCAGAACCGCCTAACTGACCGTCATGCCAGTGGCACATAAAAGCACCCACTACACTCTGGGAGTGGTTGGCATTAGGAAGGGTATCCAGCTGTTGAAACTCTGCCAGATCAGATTGAGCCTGGTGCAGCCTCTGGCTCACCAGTCCTCAGTCAAGCTGTCCAACCCATGCCAGCATGGAAAGCGGACATAAAATGATGATGATGAGGAGGAGGAGGAAGATTGAGTTAACTCTTCTCAAAGGTAAATAGTCTATAAGAAGAGCAGGATACAATTTGTAATAGAAATCGACTCTGTTTATTGAATTGAACAATATTTCAAAAGTATGTCTGTCTTCCTCAAATTCTTTCATCTTTTTCGTTTTTTGTCCTGAAAGTAAAAAAGAAAACAAAAGGAAAAAAGGAAAAGAAACTGGAAAAGGATTTAAGTTGTACTGAGCCAATGAATGAGGGAATAATTTGGCTAAAAATGATTGAAATATGTGGAGAAGTCATCTTTACTTTTATGACAAATGTTATGAGACCAACTTGTTAACGCTATCTTGAACATGATAACAGAAAATTTTCCTGAAATTTCTATACTACCTACCATTTTTTCTTACACTGAATTCCTCGCATACTGTCCACACCTCATATTGTTTACCCATCACATCAAAAACAATCACTTTACTTTATTGATCAATTTTTTTCAGAGATGTCTATGTTTATGAAAGTTTAAATTTACCATATTACAAGAGCTAACCACTCAGATAACAATACTCTACTCACCATAAACAAACATTAACTCCTACAATTCAACATGTTCAAATAACTAATCCCCAGGTTGGCCCATATGATTGTGACATTTTTGCCCTTCCATACACATTTGAACTAATCTCTGAAAACTCTTGAGAAGTTTTTATTTTAGCAATTGAGAGTCCAAACCCATTTTAGTTTTTGCCTTAAGAGCAATAAATTTGTTTATTCCCAAAAGTTAAAGTTTTTCAAATGCCAACAAAAACCAAAGAAGTCGCTCACTTTCTATCACCCATCCACAAATGGGTTCCTCCTAGAAAGACAACTAAAAGTTATGACTTCTACGTAACTTTTGTCTCCCAATAAGTCTCATGTTTTAAGTGAAGAGTTTCGGCAAAAATCAAAAGATAGTCAGAAATTTAATGACAGTAACAATGTGGGAAATAATTACCCAAGAAGATCTATCTTGTTAGAAAATTAGTTGGTTATAAATCTAAGTTAAAACTCTTAGTAGATGATATTTCCATCTTCGACCTTGGACTGAGATTCTGCCCAAGCACTAAGAATTTTCACAAAAATAAAGTAACCAAAAGATTATTTCAGTTTGGTCACTGTTATAAGCCTAAGGAACATATTTTTGAGAAAAACGGTTAAGAAGGAGTTGGAAAATCCAATGTTTATTGAAAATGATGATAATTAAACCTGGTGTAATTGGATTGAAAATATCCAAATTGGATGAGTTTGGTGAGGACATTTACAAGCACTGCTAGAATTTCTTGAATGTTGTCAAGCAAGACATTAGGGAAAGTTTCAAAACAAGTAAAAAAAAAAAAGACTTGGAATAACCTTATCCCAGCATAAAGCACTGTGTTATTGTTAAAATGGCTGATAAGGATGGGGTACTACTCTTATTATGGACAAGGATGAGTATACTTCAGCTTTTGAAGAAGATTTAAATGGCACAACTTCTTATGAAGAATTACATATTGATTCAAACTTGAATTACAGAGAGGAACTTGACAAAATAATTTTGGAAATGGAGGAAAAAAATTTCATAAATGTAACTGATTCTAGGATTTTATGGTCAGAACAAAGAATACCTCTTTTTTGCCTTCCAAAAATACACAAAGAGTTTGAAAATTTTCCACCATTGCCCCCAATTTGTAGCATGTATAAATGTTGCACAACTAAAATTTCAGAGTGGTTGGATGGCTTCCTACTCCTTGTAGCAAAAAGATCAAATTCCTGTATTCAGGATACTTTCGATTTTGTGTCCAAAATTACCACTTTTTCTAAGCATCAAATTAGAGTCAAACAATTTTTTTTTTTTTTTTTGGTTACCATGGCTGTTTCTTCACTATACCCTGACATTGACTGTGATGACAGGATGGGAGCATGCACAAATGTCTTTGAAAAAAGGTCAAACAAAAGTATTCCATTTCATTTTCTCTGTGAAATAGTTGAGTTGAGATTTTGCATTTCTGAGACTGCTTCACATAAAACTACGGCTTTAACTCTAATATAAAATTCTGATCAAGTTTTTCAAAAATTAGTGTCAAATTTTGGACACAAAAATTAAGTTTTCAGAAGGTTGAAATGTTATTTTGTAAACCCACATCATCTTATATTTATCTTCACCACTGCTCCTCTCATCCACATCATATAATTAAGTCAAATTTGAAGCCTCAACTTTTGAGGATAAAATAGATTTGTATGACATAAGGGATTACTGGAAACATGCAAACAGCCTTGTGTTCCATTATGTCAAACATGGTTACAGTTAATCATGATTAAAGGAAATACCAAATGTCATAGCTGAAATTAGCAAGGAAAGTCAAATGTAGATGCCTAATTTTTGCAAAGTGAAATTTACGACCGAATTCCTTTATTGATTAAGTTGCACCAAAATTTCACTGGCATTTCAAAAGTGTTGCTTGAAAGTTACTAGTATATTTCAGAAAAATATCCTTGTCAAACAAATATTTCTTCATCCAGACTTCAGATGCAACAAAAACATAAGAGAACAATTAACCAGTATCTGTAATCCCAATAAAAACTCGATTAGAGTTTCCGCATGTCATGGCCTGAAAAACAGCCACAAGAGAGAGTTGACTCCTGTCCATTGTGCAGCAATAAGAATCAAGTCCACTCCATCACAAATCATAAGAGAAATGTTATAATTTATACAGAAGGTGGAACCTGTAAGCATTCCCATTTGGTGTACACAACAGGATGCACCCAGCACAACTTGGCTTATGTTGGGTTATTCTCTGCCTCATGTCTGATATTCACTGTTGTTATGATCATCATCATCATCATCATTATTGTTGTTGTTATTATGTTTTTCTTATTTTTGTTATTTTGTTGTTGTTGTTGTTGTTATTACTATTATTATTATTATTCAGGTGAAACTCTATTTCAAATACACTCAAGGCCATATAATTCTTACGACTAGTTTTGATGGTCAGCCTTTAGCCAAAGTCAAGGTGAAACCAATTAACCCATATCAGGTGTGTAAATTTTCTACCTCCTTGTTTTTAGTTAAGATTGACAAAAAAAAAAAGAGAAAATGTTCATTAAAACGAATAGAGAATAATTATTGTCTTTTATGAATTATTGGTTTGGTGTTGATTTTTTTTACTGTTTTTCCCAAATCTCTGAGATTTGTTGTTGTTAGTTCTGTGTTTGATTTCTTGTTATGTTGGTCAACCATCTTTTTGTGGCACAATTCCTTCTTTAGAAACAGTTTTATAAAAAACTTTGAATCAAACATCGTACAATTAGAGAATACAGCTGCTTTAGTTAATGTTCTTCTGGTTGTTGTCCTTGTTTAGTGTTGCTATAAATGGGACTGGAGCAAAAGCAAAATGCTTAAGAATTAAACTACTCAAACACACTGCTATGCCTATGCCTATATAACCACCTGTCTTTAAACACACACACACACACACACACACAGATATATATATATATGTGTGTGTGTGTGTTAGAAGGTTTGGAGATGATGTACAGGTATTATATATTAGAAGAAAAGAGGTACTCAGAAATCCGGATGGTTTTATATTTACAGATATTTATTAATATGTCACGTTTTTATAAATCATATATTAGCGCTTGTGTCCACTCTAGTGGAGTCATCAGATTGAACTTTTTTAAGTAATTGTGTCACCTTTTTATAGTATTATTGAGCGTGTAGGGGTGGAGAGAGATATAAAATAGTACAAGAGGGTGAGGAATGGGGAGAAAGCGAGAGAGAGCACACGTGTGTGTGTGTGTGTGTGTATGCATACACGTGCGCTCTCTCTCACTTTATCCCCATTCCTCACCCTCTTGTACTATTTTATATCTCTCTCCACCCCTACACACTCAATAATACTATAAAAAGCGACATAATTCCTTAAAAAAGTTCAATCTGATGACTCCACTAGAGTGGACACAAGCGCTGATATATGATTTATAAAAACATGTGACATATTAATAAATATCTGTAAATATACTGGGGGTTTGTACTGTTTGTCAAGTCACAGCAAGGACCTCAGACAGACAGTACCCCTAGATTGTAGGGTATTTCTAAAGTCTTCAGATGTTTTTCCAGATTGGGTGGTATTGAACCCAATGCTCTGATGACAATAGGGACAACCTTTATGTTTGACTCCTGTAACTGCCACATTTTAGCCATCTCAATTCTCAGGTCTCCATATTTATCAACCTTTTCTCTTTCTTTTATGATGATCTGTTGATCTCCTGGCACTGCCACATCAATTATTAGGCCCTCTTGTTTGTCCCTCTTAAAGGTTACTGTATCTGGCCTTCAGTGCCCTAATACCTTGCCTGTCTGGAAGTTAAAGTCCCAGAGGGTTTTTGCCTTCCCCTCTTTGTTCATTACCTTTTCCAGTGTATGTTGGTACCAAGCACCTGTAAGTTCACATCCATACTTATGGCATAGGAGCCAGTGGAGGTTTTGGGCTACCTTGTCATGTCTACGCTTGTACCATTTCTGCGCAAGACTTTCACAAGCACTAACAATGTGTGTTATGCTTTCGACCCTTTTCCCACACATTCTTCAGAAGTCCATTGCACTAGAATACCAAATGGGCCAACAGCTGGGACAATGGCACATACAGGAGTGGTAACATGAAACCCCCAACTTGAGGAAATCAGCCAAAGGATAATCATAAGTAACAGTGCAAAATCCTGATGTTCCAGAATGGCTGCAGCCGCATAACTGAAACAAATAAAAGAATAAACATATATGTGTGTCTGTGTGTGTATATATATGTATATATGTGTGTGTGTATATACAGGGTGCAGTGAATAACTGTCATCTAAATTACACAAAAATGAAAATAACTCTGACATTTCATTTTAACAGATATATTTACCAAAATTACATAAAAATATCTTGAAATACTAAAGAGTAAATTTATTCAATAAAATCAGCCATGGCCTCCAGATGACTTTGGAAGATCCTGCAAGTCTTTTGGATGGTCTCCTTATTTAAATTGGCGAATACTGTCATAATCCTTGCCTTCAGTTCATCTTTGGTGTGACAAGGAGTTTTGTTGGTCTCTCACTCAACTGAGCCCCACACATAATAATCAAGGGTGTTGCAGTCTAGGGAGTTAGGTGGCCAGATGTTAGGGGTGATGTGGTCACCGAAATTGTCTGACTGCCATGACTGCGTTCTCCTACTTGTGTGACATGGTGCAGAGTCCTGTTGCCAGACGTAGGGTCTTCCAGCAGCCACCCTCTTGATCCAGGCAGCACTACCTCCTCCAGGCACTTGATGTAGGCTTCTGTGTCGAGTCTGAGGCCATGTGAGAAGATGAATGGAGGCATAACTTTGCCATCACTAGTGATCACTCCAAACACCATGATGTTGACTAGATGTTTGATTTTTATCACTCTTGGTAGATGTCCTCAGATTGACACCCAAACACTCTAAAATGTTCATATTGGAGCTTCCAGCACAAATGCCAAGCAGTACAGCATGTCGTTTCCAAATTTCTGGCTGAGTAAATTGCATCATGGTGTTGTTTTTCTCACAGACAGTGCCCAGCTGACCCTACAAAAAATGCACATGCACAAAACTAAAAATGATGACAATTTACCCATTGCACCCTCTATATATGCATATGTATGTATGTATACATGTTGTCATTATCATAAATATTCTAACTTTTTTGCTCATTTCTTCTAAAGTTTGCAGATCTTAAAAATATATTTTATTGTTTCTAAATGTTCCTAGGAGTCTGAAGAAGTTGTTGACCTTGGAGTAGTAGAAGAAGTTGTCCGCAACGCACTGTGTATGTCCTCAGTGACTATCAACATGTCTGACTACCTGGGATTGTCATCCAGCTTTGACTCAAGCCACGACCTCGACTACAGGCCTCTGGTCACCTTTCCTGAGTTTGATGAAGAGATGCCTGTTGTAAGTCATAATATAACCGATCAAGTTGCTCTCAGTCATAAAATAGCTGAGATATACAGGGTGAGTAAACAGTAAAAGATCTCTGCACGGCTGTTGCTTGTCCAACTCAATCCCTTTCTTTAGAAAAGCAAACTTAAAATTCCCTCCACTCTCCCTTCCTTTTTGCCTCAGACACACACTACCGTTTTAGATTGCCAACCCTAACCTAGATAATGTGGATGCTATCTAACGTTCCATATGTGTTTTATTTTTAAAATGAGTTCCCCCCCCTTTCTTTTTTCAAAAACAAACTGAATCTTTCTTTCCCCTCCCTTCCACTAATCTCCTTCCTTATCTCTTTCTCCCCCTTTCTCTCTGACTTCTTTGACCTCTTTACTTCCACCTCTCATTCTTTTCATCTCCATCTCATATTTCTTATTTATTTATTTATTTCTACTCTTCCCTCTCTTCACTTCTCATTATTACCTCCAATTCAATCAGGAAATCATTTCAAATATATTAAAATTTATATATTAATACAATAGTATGTCCTACCTACCTACTTCCTTTTTGCATGGCAGTAAGGTAACTCAGCTAGGGAAAGATGAAGGGGCAGAGGAAATGATAAAATGAGAAAGAGAGGAAGGGAGAGATAAGGAGAGAGAGAGAGATAGAGAGACAACAAGACAGAGAATACAAGAGAAAGTGGAGGAAAGTGATGTGGAAATTTAAACAGAAAGGAGTGAGGAAGGAAGAATATCAAGACATAGCAAAGTTTGTGATATCAACTAGATCTTTAGTTATCTCATTCTTTTATTCTTTCTCTCATTCAAACAAACACACACACACACACACACACTCTCTCTCTCCCTCTCTCTCTCTCTCTCTCTTTCTCTCAAGTATTTTAAAATTCTATTTTAGTATATAAGATAATTATTTCACTTCAAGAACAGAAAAACAAATACTGAGATCTTGTGTGTGTGTGTGTGTGTGTGTGTGTGTGTGTGTGTGCATGTGCTAAGCAGAAATGATAGTGTGATACAGTATCCTATGCTTTTTGTAGTCTATCCATCCATTAAGAAACTTCTTATCTCAATATCACACTGTCGATCAAAAAGATGCAAGCAGGCATCTTTCTGCATCCTTCTTACTTTTCTAGCAACAGATTCTCCTTCTCCAGAATGTTTTATATCTTATCTGCTAAGAGGCCAGTTAATAATTCCCAGAGTATTGGTAAGCATCTGATTGCTCTATAATTGCTAACTTCTGCTCTCTATCAGTACTGTCCATTTTATCATTCATATTGGTATTTTATTTTCTATACAGTCACTAAGAAACAGTTGTTTAGAGCTGTGTGTACTTGAGAGACATTGGAACCAGAATCCCTGAACACCGTTTGGTCCAGGGGTTGTTTTATTTTGCATTTCCCTTTTTCATTTCCATAAATAGTCTAATTTTCTGTTTCATTGAACTTCTTTGTTCCAAATATCTAACCAAAAGTTCCTTACTGCTTCAGTGTTTGGTAAACATTCCCCTCATGTTCATCCTCATTGTTCAGCTGTTGGTAAAATCTTCTTTCATTGTTTCTGAAGACCCTCTTCAGCCAATATTGGTTTCTTCCGTTGGTATCTGGTCTCTTTTTGTTTTGTTTTTGTGCCTTAACTTTGCCTTAAATTTTTGTCTTTCCTCTACTTTAGCTACCTGTAACCTTCTTTTAAGCTCATCTTTATGTTTTTCCTTCCCTGACTTCTTTTTAATTATTATTATTTAACCTTCCAAGATCTGTTGAACTGTTCAACTTGATTCCCAAGTCTTCTTTTCCACCATGAGAACTTTTGCCTTATTTTTTCTGCTCGGTCTATGAGATTATTTACATGTAACATCCTCAACTTACATTTTTACTTATTATTATTATTATCGTGTTTTTTCCTTCTTTCTTCAAATTTTCTTCCGTTTGTCGCTGAGTGTTTTCCATACACCTAGGGCAGAGAAGGGCATTGTATGCATTCCCAGATTACACGCGCAAATTCAAAGATAAAATATGTATTTAAAAATTAATAAATAAATAAATTCATGGATGGATGTTATTTTCACAGCGATAGTGCTCTTCTCAGTACATGAGCCATTCCAGTTAATACGATTTTTTGCACTTCCTGTAGGGCTGGTAAGCCTGGAATCATTTTCAAATAGATTTCAGTACCTTTTTTATCATTCCTAGAGATCCTACAATCACTGGTACTGTAGTCGTCTTGAGATGCCACATTTTTCCAATTTCCATTAGCAGGTCTTTATATTTACTAATCTTGTCAAATTCTTTCGCCACTATATTGTGATCACAGGGAATACTCATGTTGATTAATAAACACATACTTTTTGTCTGATCTTTTATAATAATATCCAGTTTATTAGCTTTTATAGTCCTGTCGGTCTGCACGGTGAAGTCCCATAGAATCGACACATTTTCTCCCTCAGTCACAGCTTCAGGATGATGTTTATACCATTTGTCAGCGGTTTTGATTTTATAATGCCGACATATTGTCCAATGTAAATACTGGCTGACTCTGTCATGTCATGCTTTATATTCTGGAGATGCTAAGACTCTACACCCTGAGATTAGGTGGTCTATTGTTTCAATCTCATCGTTACAGAACTGGCATTTTGGGTCATCATTATTATTATTATTATTATTATTATTATTATTATTGAGTAAGAGAGCAATGCATGCAATCAAAGTGACACTGGGGTAAAATATACAAAGCCCAGTTTACCCATCATGACTACCTGTCTGATAAGGGTACACCAGGTACATGCATCACAACCATATGTGTGCAACATGGTGATCTATTATCAAGATAAAAACACATGACCTTGAAGGTGGAGCCCAGTTAGAATTTTCTTCAAGCTGAATAGCCTATCTCACTTAAAACGTCCTTGACTAAGGTTTTTTTTAAGGATATTGAACAAAACACCCATGTTTCCAAAGGTGAATTATCCAAACTCCAAAGAATCCCTCTCAACACATGGTTATGATGCTCCCCCATTACTTCTGCTTGTGGTCAGAGATGCACATATCATCAGACACTGAGGGACATGGTCAACTGGTTATAGTCAAACAACTGACAAGCAAATCTGTGGTATTGAGCAGAATATTTGCTGTAGCCCATCTTTTGTACCTTCTGTAACCCATCTTTTATACCTGCTGTAGCCCAACTTTTATACCTTTTATTATTATTATTATTATTATTATTATTATTATTATTATTATTATTATTATTATATTTTACTTCTCAGAACTTTCAATCTTACTTGCTCTGGTTAATTCAGTGAGTGCAGACAACAATCTGTTGTCAAAGGTCTCACAGAGTCTCTCTCAGGGTCTTTTTCCATGAGTTATAAGACTTGGTACCTAGATGTTAAGTATCATGGAAGATGCTTAACACCCAATCACCAATCTCAAGATCCTTCCTCTTCCCACCCAACAGAGTAGGTTTTTTTTAGCATGCTCTACTCTCATGTCAATTTCAATTTCTCCCGCATATTTCTCAAACTTCATTTTTAGTGCACTGACTGCCCCATAACAGTTACACTGACCGCATTCTTACGATTTTGTCTTTTAGCAATTTGTGTTTTTCCACCTTTTCCACGTGTGTCCCAAGGTATGGTAGTATCTATAATCTTAGTTTCCTTTTTCCTTTAATCCACTACAACAATGTCTGGTCTTTAGGCATCTTTTAGGGTCTCAAGGATCTTATATTCATTATTCTCAGTGATGCCTTCTGGTTTTTGTTCATACCATTTCTGTGTTCTTCCAAGACTATACTTCTCACTCAATCTCAAGTGAACAATCTTAGCCACTATATCGTGCCTCCTTTTCTATTCCTTTGGTGCCAGTTTGCTACACTCACTCACATGTGATATTTTGAATTTGATGTAATTAACTCTCAGAATTTGTTCTTGGGTGCCACATATCAATGTCTCAGTGCCACCTCCAGGTGTTGGTCTTGTCTTTCTCTTTGATTTCTCTCAGGTACTACCCATGCATTGTTTTCATTTTCCAGTTGTTTAATCTTTGCTCTTCATCTTGGTTTTTAAATGTTTTGGGGTGTGTCATATTTTCGGTAGGTATCATGTTGTTATTTCTAACAGTGACAAGCAAGGATTCACTCTGCTGTTTGATGTACCATCCCAGATTTTTCTTCTTGTAGGCAACACAGAACTTGCATCTTATGAGGCCTCTTCCTCCCTTGTTCCTAGACACATACAGCCAGTCAATATTGCTTTTGGGGTTCAGTTCTTTGTTAATTGTCATCACTTCTTGGTTTTTCTCTCCGTTTCCTCAATCTTGTTCTTTGTTCAACCAACAACACCTGCACCCCATTGCATTGAGGAAACAGCTCATCTATTCTTTGCCCTGGTCTTGTTCTTTCCATTGAGTCTACTTTCCATAATTGATTTGATTCTTCTGAGGTATTCTCACCTAAAACTTTCTTTCATCTCACTCTCCTCTCTTTTGTCAGACTCCAAAATACCCAGATACTTATATCCATCAATCTCAACATCTTTGATTCTCTCGCCATTGGACAACACAACTTTACCTTTTGTTTTTTATAAGCATACCAGACCAGTTATTTCACTTTCACTCTTTCCAAACATGTCTAAGTCATCTATATATAACAGGTGATTTAATTTTTCTCCATTTTTCATTACTCACCACTCTCACTTTCACTCTCACCCCTTATACACATATACATACACAAAAACTCACTCTCTCTCTCTCTCTCTCTCTCTCTCTCTCTCTCTCTCTCTCTCTCTCTCTCTCTCTCTCTCTCTCTCTCTCTCTCTCTCTCTCTCCATGTATCTCTTTTACTGCAAGACACCTAATTCTGTTCTATTTATATTGTAACCTCACTTGGCACAAAGCCACCTCCCTGAATACTGCTCAGTTGTGGGGTTTTGTAAATTAGTTGGTGACCTCACTGCTGATAATGCCATGTAAAAAGCACCCAGTGCACTCTATAAAGTGGTTGACATTAGGAAGGGCGTCCAGCAATAGAAGCCATACCAAAGCAAACAGCAGAGCTTGGCGCAGTCTTCTGGTTTGCCAGTTCCTGTCAAGTTGTCTAACCTATGCCAGCATAGAAAATGAACATTAAATGATGAGGGTATATATTATTTATAAGTTATTTGTATATTTAGAATGATAGGTGCTGAGAAAGTGGGCATTGTAGAGGATGAGAGGGAAGGAGAAATTGAGCAAACAGTAGAGGTAGGGATCAGGGGAGAGTAGACGGATGGATAGCTATGTATGTACACACACACACACATACACACATATATATATACATATATATACATATGTGTGTATGCATGCATGCATCTACCTGCTCATTCATCCTCATTATCATTATATCCATTTTTCCATGCTTGTGGGTTTGCTAGGTTGACTCATACCCAGCATCATCTCACTGCTCATCTTTCATCTCTGAAGCTCGCTATCCTTACATGAACTTTCTACAATTCCTCTTGTGTTTTTCTCAGTCTTTCTTTCAACCCACATTCCTTGATATATCATTCCACAATTATTATCTTCCCCATACATCACAAAGCCCCACCTCCACATCTCAGTTTTTCCCTTCTTACTATCTACTACATTCACACACACACACACCCTCACACACACTCACTCTCACATACACATACACCCTCACACACACTCACACATACACACACCGACACAGACACATACACATTGTCCTTGACTTACACATCAGCACTTGTCTCAACGTCCTCATATGTTCACTTCAGTTCCCTTAATAAGAGGTTTCCACAGCTCTATTCTATTGTTTCATATCTTAATAATAATAATAACAAACTACAAGGCCTGAAATTTTGTGGGAAGGGCTAGTCAGTTTTATCGACCCCAGTACTCCACTGGTACTTATTCCATTGATTCCAAAAGGATGAAAGGTAAAGTCAACTGCAGAGGCATTTGAACACAGAATGTAAAGACAGGCAAATAATAATAATAATAATAATAATAATAATAATAATAAAGTGCATGAATTTACCAAAGAAATAAACATGAAATTCTACTTATAAAAATGTGCCAAACCAACCTTGAAAAGAGGGAAACTAGACCAAAGCCAGACATACAAATCAGTGAACAAGATACAGTACAACACACACAAGTGAAAGAGAAGATAAGGAAGAAATACCATAGACAAGTTAGATTAATACTTAAAAGAGAGCTCAATGCAAAAAACAAGATGATAGGTATCAACACTCTAGCCATCCCAGTTATAAGTTACAGCTTCAGTATCCTTAATTGGTCTCTAAATGGACTAACTAAATTAGACAGGAAGATAAGAAAAGTAATGAGAGAATTTAGGATGCAGCACCCAAGTTTGACATAGATGGAGGGTAACTCGAATGTGGAACCTAAAACAGAAACAATTCCTATAATAGTAGGTGCATTAAGTATGATTAAAAGACATTCAGACAAATACATAACCAAAACACCAGGACTTATGAATGTATATGACATAAAGAAAATAGCAGCACTAGGTACTGCACACATCCTACGCAGAACACTTTCAATACAGGAAAAATAACAACAAAACAAACCACAAATACCCAAGGCACACAGAGCTGTGCTCGGTGGTGAGTGTGAAAGCACGTGATAAAAATAAGACTACTGAAGAAGAAGAGGAAGAAGAGGAAGAAGAAGAAGAAGAATTGCTTCAAAAGCATCCAGTACACTTTGTAAATGGGTTGGCTTTAGGAAGGGCATCTGGCCATAGAAACTATGCCAAAGCAGACATTTTGATCCTGGTGCAACCCTCCAGCTTGCAGGTTCCTGTCAAACTGTCCAACCTGTGACAGTATGGACAACAGACATTAAAAAGATGATGATGATGATGATGATGGTGATGAATATTCAACTGGAGTTACTCCTTCCACTGCCCTCATTTTGCTCCATCCTCTTGGCCCTTATATTCTTAACAAGCTTGCTTGCCACCACATCACTACATTTCACTAAGAGCACCACTACTACTGCCACTGCTACTCCCACTTTTCCCTCCCTCTTACCTTTTAGATTCCTGAGAAACTAATTAGCTTTTAGAAGGCACCAACAAACCAATCAATCAACCAGCCATGCAACCACTAACAAAAGGGGTTTCCCTCCCCCCTCAGCTTCTCATCCCTGTTAATAATAGATTCTTATATGTGTACCACTCCTTTAGCCAAGAGTTCTTCATTTATCTTTGGAATGTTGTGCAGTTTTCAACAAAGTCTAATACTGTTGGTAGTGTCTTCATATAATCCTATTAAGTGGTACCTTGAGCAGGTGTTTCCACTACAGCCCCAACCTGACCAAAACCTTATGAGGAAATTTACCTAACTGAAACTCGTGTGTGTGTGTGTGTGTGTGTGTGTGTGTGTGTGTGTGTGTGTGTGATGTGGTTTCCTTGTCTTTTTTATATGCTAATTGTAAACAAATATCATTATTCAAGCCTTGTGAGTGGATTTGGTAGACGGAAACTGAATGAAGCCCATCGTATATATGTATACATATATGTGTGTGTGTGTGTGTGTCTGTGTTTGTCCCCCAACATCGCTTGACAACCAATGGTGGTGTGTTTACATCCCCGTAACTTAGCAGTTCGGCAAAAGAGACTGATAGAATAAGTACTAGGCTTACAAAGAATAAGTCCTGGGGTCGATTTGCTCGACTAAAGGTGGTGCTCCATCATGGCCACAGTCAAATGACTGAAACAAGTAAAAGAGTTAAAGAGTAAAAGAGTAATATTTCCTGGACATTTTGTCAAGCAGAGGTTCACACTTTCTATTCCCAAGTCATGTGGGATATTGGTGTATGGACTACTTATATCTAAGCTAGGGAGAATTGTCTCTTGATGTACACTTTGAGGAATGTAATTTAGAAATCCCATATTTCCTCAGATGAAGCTTGGTACCATGTTGCATAAAGGTTTCAGTATCCTCTCCTTTCGGTCATTTAAGCAGTGTGCTTTTTTATGTTTGTCCAGCTATGATTGAGTGTAGTTTCCAGTCTGTAGGTTTTGCAATTTTGACATTTGTTTTATGTTTTCCTGTTATGTTGTCTGATTTATGAACTTTAGGTGATCCATTGAATTTATTGGTCTTTACTTCAAAGTTGGTTAAATAATTGACATCATTCTATCTGAGACTATTTTGGTGCCTTGAGATGAATCCACATGCTTTGTTCATGGCTTTTTTATCTTTGTTTTTATTTAGCTTCCTGTCGAAGGGTTTATTATTAAGTTGTTCCAGAACCTTGTCTCTCGAATGGGTTTTGTCCCAAATTATGATTTCTCCATCTTTGTTGGTTTCCTTGATTATTGATGATTTGTTTTGTAAATTGTTTTTTTAATTAAATCAACACATTTCCTCTTTGTAATGTTGGACTCCACTGACTGTCACAAGGTTATTTATTCTTCCAAATGTTTGTCTCTGATTAAAGGTGGTTCAAATCCTTTCTTGTTCTTTACTCGTCATTCATCCGTTTGTTCAGCATTTTGAAAGAATTCTCTTAATCATGACTTTTGGCAAAAATCTTTTGTGTCTTTTACACTCACTTTGGTTCAATTTTGGAGTGGAAGTAAATTTTAGCCCATTCCCCAACAGTTTAATTTCTTCTTGAGATATTATTTTGTTGGATAAATTTATTATTCAAGGTTTACTTGTACATGTTTCCAAATGTCTTTTGAGGAATGGTATTATCTTTTTGTCCTTTTTCTGATGAAAGATCTCTTTTAAAAAAGGATTTTGATTTGACTTCGGAGTGTTTATGTTGAGATTTCACATTCTTCTGTATGTTCATACTTCAGGCTGGTTATCTCTGGCTAAGGAAACTTTTGATCCTTCATTTATGGGTTCGTTTCTCACTCTGTTATTGTTCTGTGTAGTTTTGTTGGACTTGTCACTTGTCTCACTTCCTATTACATCTGTGGAGAGTCAAAAGTTTTTGTTTCTTTGGGGACTGATCGATAGATCTTTGTCTGTTATGTGAAAATCCTTCATTTCTTTTAGTGTTTGAACTCTTTTCAGATCTGGAGGTTATCATCAAAAGCCAGTGTTTAGCTTTTATCTGTCCGTTCTCATTGGTCTTTTCATATTTCTGTAGCCATAGTGTTTTTGACTCTAAAATCTTCTTAGATGTTTTTTCCCTCTCTGCTAGGATCAGTTTTCCAAGTGCCATCCATACTACCACTGGTTCATTTGTTGATGTATTCATGTATAAAGAATCACATTTTTTCATCTAATTTTTTTTTTTTTTTTTTGTCTCCTTTTCTAAGTTGACTGAATTTTGGTTTCAGAAGTTGAAATTTTCTCTATAAATCCATGTTTCTGATATATATATATATATATATAATATTAATTAGAGACAAAACCACTATTATGCAAATCAAACAAAGAAAGACTTAATCCAATACAAGACCTTCTTTGCAAGTTTTAAACTGAAGACTTCAGTTTAAAACTTGCAAAGAAGGTCTTGAAACCACCTGATGAATGTCAATAGAAGTGACAAGAAACGATCGTAGTGGATATCTTAATTATATTTAATTTATAAAATTTTTTTATGTATTGGATTAAGTCTTTCTGTGTGTGTGTGTGGGTGTGGGTGTGTACATACGAACTGTTTAGGACAATCAGTAAGTTGTCATAATAGTACTCAGAGTTTCAAATGCTGGAGCTAAGAGCTACGATGCATTCTCATTGGCTATTAATGGCAACAGACACCATAAAATAACCGTTGAATAAAAGGGAAGTTACTCTAATAGTTAGGAAAAAATATAAAAGATAAAAAATACACGCAACCATATTCTCACAACACATAGACATGGAAACCTCCTGCGTTGATAACATCTACATATGTACACACTCACACAAACATGTATATGTACACACTCACACAAACATGTATATGTACACACTCACACAAACATGTAGGTACATATACAGACTCATACACATATCCACACACACATCATCATCATCATCGTTTAGTGTCCGCTTTCCATGCTGGTATGGGTTGGACGGTGCAACTGGGGCACATATGAACATAAGCAACCACACTTCTAGGGGTTTTTTTTTCTCCTCCTCACTTTACAAAGCTTTCACCAATTCTGAATTATGATAAAAAACACATTTGCCAAACTTGTCATACAATGGGATTGAACCTAAGACAATGGAGTTAGTGAAGTTGCTAACCACTCACTCATACTTAACACAAAAAATAAGTTTTAAGTGAGTTTGACATAATTGTGTGTTTTGAGAGCAGCACACAACCATGCCTTGGCTTAGGATTCCAAGTGTTAAAATTTACAGCATAAAAAAATGGTATTTTTATTGGATTCTGGAGAAGGTATAATTAGTAAGAAATGCTAATTACCTCATGAACTAAATTAGTCTCATATTGAAACATTCAATTAAACATTATTCTTTAAACATTGACTTACAGTTAAACATTAACCGAATCAATGCCCTTTAGTCAAACCATCAAGGATCATCCACTCATTATTGCACTTTCCTCTCAGCCCTTAATTCTATTTCTTTTGTTTTAATATTTTTTTTAATCTGGATTTAACTCCAGATTTTAAGTCTATTTCAGAAAGTAACTTTTGACGTCAAGGTAGAAATTCTCTGTACAAACAGATATCTATAACATCTCAAACACACACTCACACACCTCCACAATGATAGGCAAGTCCCTCAATACTACGTCCAAACATTTTCCAACTAAGGAAGAAAAACTTGCTCAGATTTCACTTCAATTCATCAGAAAATTCGTAAATACAATCACCCGTTCGGTACTGATATCCAACACTTCTTTGGTAAAATAGTAATAGAATTTTGTGATTGTTGTTGTGGAATATTAGCACTGTTGGTGTTTACTTTAACAATGGGAGACAATAGATATGTGAAAGGTATGTGGTGAGAGAGAGAGAGAGAGAGTGTGTGTCTGTCTGTGTCTGTGTCTGTGTGTGTGTGTGTGTGTGTGTTTGAGACACAGCTCCAGTTTAAAATAATTTCGACTCCACAGCCATGTAGTTATTTCAAAACAAAATCTTATCAGATCAAATCTTGTCAAGTATGATCTGAAGCAATTCTATCAGCCAGGCCAGCCACGGCCATCAAAACAATAAGACTCAGACTGAATTCATAGATTTTGCATTACATGGGTTTCAATGTTGCTTTCTGCAATCTCTTATTTATTTAATGGCTTGGTTTACAGAAAAGAAGATTGTCCTCTGATGTTCTTCACAAGACCCTAAGACCAGAACATAAAGGCAATTGTCCCCACCTAAAAGTTAGAGGTTGCAAATGAAATGCAGGGAACTGCTTGTCCTCGTGTTTCCAGTGTTTGGATGCCTTTCCAGTCACAATTTTCATGATGACAACAACAACAACAGCAGCAACAGCAACAACATTCACAATGCCCACTGCCACCACCACCATTACATCTATAAGGGTCACCATTATTAACACCATCATTTTCTCCATCACTCAATCTCCACTTCTTTCACCCGTTCACCTCATCTTCCTTTCACCTCTGTCCTCTTGTATTTAAACATTTAACTCCACTCTATTGCTTTGTACACACTCCCTCCATACATTGCTGAAAATTTCTGTTATGTTAAAAATTATAAAAGCATTGAGTCTTCCAAATTGCATTCAATGTTAATTAATATCTAATGTAATTATGCTTAATTAGTCAGTTAATAGACTGAGATCACCTTGATAGCTCCAATAGTTGCTGCCCTCAACATTAGTCACAGAAACATTGCTTGTAGCCCTTCATTGGACAATTCCTTAACAACAGCTTTTCTTGTCTTTTACTGTTTTCTCAAACTATTCCATCATTAATACATTCAATTATTGTAAACAGAAATATATTAATGTCACTTTATTTTCTATGTCAACAGGTTTGTTTGTAGATAAGCCATTTCCACTGGATTGTTAACAGTGTTAGCCTTGCAATCATTGGTTCAGTTCTTTACATTCTGGGTTCAAGTTCTGCTGAGCTTTGTTTTACCTTCCAGGGTTAATAATACAAACTTTCAACTCTACCCCAATCAATCTGTGGTGGATGAGCAGAATCATTAGACTGCTTGGAAAAATATCTATAATATTTGTTTTCACTTTTTATGTTCTGAGTTCAAATCACACCAAGATCTGTTTTGCTTTCTTTGTTCCTCCAGGGCCAACAATTACTGACTTTGTGCTGAGGTAAAAAAAAAAAAAAAAATTGTCATTATTATTATTATTATTATTATTTTATTATTATTATTATTATTATTTAAAGGTGATGAGCTGGCAGAATTGTTAGCGCACCAGTCAAACTGCTTAATGGTATTTCATCTATCTTCACATTCTGAGTTCAAATTCTATCAGGGGTCAACTTTGCTTTTCATTCTTTCAGGGTCGATAAGATAAGTACCAGTTGAGTACTGGAGTAATCGACTTGCTAGCCTTGTGCCAAAACTCGAAATCATCATTATTATTATTATCATCATCATCATCACCATCATTATCATCACTTAGGCAAGCTAGCAGAACCATTAGAATGCTAGGCAAAATGCTTAGCAGCATTTCAGGCATATTTCTGTTCTGAGTTCAAATTCTGCTGAGGCTGACTTTACCTTTCCTCCTTTTGGGGGTCAATGAAATCAGATGAACACTGTGGTCGCTATAACTGGTTTACCCACTTCTCCAAAAAATGCTGGCCTTGTGCCAAAATTTGAAACCATCATCATCATCATCATCATCATCACCATTAAAGTGGCAAGGTGGTAGAATCCTTGGCATGTTTGGCAAAATGCTTAGTGGCGGCGTTTCCTCCAGCTCTGTACATTCTCAGCTTCGATCTCGCCCAGGTTTCCTTTGCCTTTCACCCATTTGGAATCAATAAAATAAGATCCGGTTGAGCACCAGAGTCAATGGAAGCAACTAATTCTTCCCTTCCTAAAAACAATTTGCTGGATTTGTTATTATCATTATTTTCTCTATAATTTTAATTAATAATTTCAATTTATCACAGTTGACAATCCGAAAGAAAGTCAATTTCCTCAGAGTGTCTTCTGCATGAAAAATATGTAGCTAAATGCTCATGAAACACACTGAGTAAAGGGAGCCAAAACAAATTCTTAATCAATGACAATTAACACTCACAATGAGAACAAAAGTTATTTGGGTTAATGGCAATTGTTATCAAGAGGGGCAAGGGAGAGAACTTTGACATAGACTGAGAGGGAGAGAAAGTGTCTGACATTTGGTAAGTTAAATAACTCAGGACATGTTTCAGTCTTATTTAATCTCCTCAGTAAAACCTAACTACCAAACCACAGAATGACTTGTATGTGTTTGTAGTTTTGGTGTGAAAATAACTGATTAGGGAATCTAAAATGACATTGATTAGAAAATTTCCTATGGGGCCTCTAAATGGAATACATAGATTTAATATTAATTATGATGATGATTGGCACCAAATAATTTCTGATTCTACATTCCAGCCATGGCCACCTTGTCTTATCTACAAGTATAAATGTTCAGTGTGTCTAAGATGGTAAGGTGTGACTTGAAGTAGATTTGGCTGTTATTTCTAGTTTGTCAAGCAAGCACATGCAGGCCCCTTCATTGGCTCTATTAATATTACAAAGCTAGCTAGGCAAATTAATCCCAATATTTTACTGTTACTTTATTTTAATGACCCCAGAAGAATAAGAACAAAGTCTACCTCAGTGGAATTAGAGCTTGCAACCTCAAGACAACTATACACAGTAGTTTGTCCTTTACCAATAGTCCTGATCTAGATAAATAGATAACTTTCAAGTCACACCTTACCATCTTAGACACACTGAACATTTATAGTTGTAGACAAGACAAGGTGGCCATGGCTGGAATGTAAGATTAGAAATTATTCGATGCCAATCATCATCATAATTAATATTAAATCTATGTATTCCATTTAGAGGTCCCATAGGAAATTTTCTAATCAATGTCATTTTAGATTCCCTAATCAGTTATTTTCACACCAAAACTACAAACACATACAAGTCATTTTGTGGTTTGGTAGTTAGGTTTTACTGAGGAGAAAATAGCTGTTGGGTTATCTATGCAGAGTTAACTCCTTGTTTTAATGTTAATTCAATAATTACAATCTGTTTTAACATTAAGTATATCACTGTGAGGTCAGCTGCTTTAATCTATTCTCAGAAACCAATTAAACAGCTTCTAAAGTGTTCCTTGGAGAATATGTGGCTGTAATTCTCTGATAGTTGAAACAAATCAGTGGAAGAGAAACATTGGGAGCCAATGATGGACTCTTGACTTGCTGGAAACAGCAATGAAATCTCACTCTGGTCTAGGGCCACACAGTAAGGTGTTCAATACAGGAGGTATACTGGATATAGGCAGGCATCTATGTGGTACTTGACCATCAAGAAAGAGTCAAATCTCCTCAAATCAAACTTGCAGTGGGGAAATTTAAAAGACATACTGAATAATGTAGTTGTAGATGTGCTATGCTCAAATATAGGGAGCACAGCAGGAGAAAGTTTAAAATTGTTCCTTGCAAATAATGGTTATTTTGACTGATATATATTTGTACATAAATGGATTATGAAAGCAGCAGAGATTTCTGTGAAAATGGTTTGATGCAAATTAAACCACATATCAACTGAGAGTATTGTACTAGAAAACAAGAATTTTGAATTCATAGTATTTGGGTTAGTATTCTGTGCCCACAATAGTTGTGTGTGTGTGTGTGTGTGTGTGTGTGTGTGTGTGTGTGTGTGATCATCATTATCATCATCATCATTTAATTTCTGCTTTCCATACTGGCATGGATTGGACAGCTTAACAGGAACTGGTAGACTAGGGGCCACATCAGGTTCCATAGTCTGATTTTGGCTTGGTTTCTATAGTTGGATGCCCTTCCTAATGCCAACCACTCCACAGAGTGTATCAGGTTCTTTTTTGTGGCACCATCACCAAATTTTTTTAAGTGGCACCAGCACCAGTGCTTTTTACATGGTACCTTGCTTTTAGGATCTCAATTCTGTTGTGGTGGGCAGGTCTTCTCAAATACAGCAATGCACCACATTTCTCGGTCCTCTGTCATTTCCTTCATAAGGTTTAGCATTTTGAGATTGGCCTTCAAAACTTGTCTTCCTGGGTCTCCCTCTTCCATCGGCACTTCTTTATCCAGCTGTCCTCATCCATCTGCATCACATGACCAAACCAGTGCAGTCTCCTCTCTTGCACACTGCATATAATTCCTCTTATACCTAACTTCTTCTTCAATACACTCATGCTCTTTTGCACATGCATACAGACATGTCACATCCAGTAAAAGATACTAGCTTCGTTCCACTCCAGCCTTCACATGTCCTCCACATTCAGGGCCCACGCAGCATTGCAGGTTCACTCAGAGAGAGAGAGAGACTTTTGGTTGCCAACAGAGGTAAAAGCTCTCTGAACTCTCTCCATACTATTCTTGAGATTACACTTTCTGTATAATCTCCTCTACTGCTAAATAGGGCACCCAGGTAGCAGAAATTATCTACAACTTCCAGAGAGCCACTGGGACATTTAAGGAGATCAATCTCCTGTGTATTTATGGCCATTATGGCTTCCGTACATCTTCCACATACAAATACTACTTTCTCTGTTAATCTTCTAACTAATCTACTGCACCTCTTGTGTGTCCATAGCTTGCACTGGGTACACTGAATGGAGTTTCTGTCTACACCCTTACTACAGGGCCATTTCCCTGATGGGTGAAGGGCCCTGTCCAATTCTTTGCTTACTCGTACCTTAGTCTTTGCTAAGTTTATTTTAAGACTTAGATTCCAGGTTCTGGTTCCACACCTGAAATTTCTTTTATAATTCTGTTACAGACTCTGCTGAGGGCAAGATCACCAGCCTATAGTAGTTCCCATGGGCTTCCAGTCTTAGATTCCTCTGATATGGTTTTGAGGATGATGATGAATAGGAGGGGGTTGAGGACCAACTCTTGGTGGACACCTACCTGTACACTAAATTCATCACTGTACCCATGGCCAACTCTTTCTTTGCTAACAGCATCCCTGTATATGGCCTGTACTGCTTTCACAAGCCATTCATCTCTCCCTGGCTACCTCAGGCACCACCATATCACAGAATGGGGTACTATGCCAAAGGCTTTCTCTAGATCAACAAATGCCAAGTACAACAACTCGTTCTTAGCTAAATACTTCTTTTGCAGTTGCTTGTCTATGAAAATAGCATTCTTGGTACCTCTCCGCTAACAATGCTGATCTGCATTTCATCTAGTCTTATTCTGTTCCTAATTAATTGAGCTATAACTCCCTCTGTAATATTCATCACATGGTCCAGTAATTTAATGCCTCTATAATTACAAGTCTCTCAACTTAACATGAATATCTTGTTGGAACACTAAATACTGCATTAATAGCCTTGAGAGAACCTCTCATATAGGCACTTGGTGCATAAAAGCAGACACAAGAATCACCTGTTATGGGTGCCATAATTCACATGATTTTAGTCAACTGGACACCATCAATAGGAGACATTTGGTCACCACATACCAAAACAAATTTCTCTGCTACAATATATAGAATATCTACTCAGACACTGATGTCACAGATCACCAGCAGGCTTATTTGTGACAGAAGCACTATAATAGTGCTTCTGTCACAAATAAGCCTGCTGGTGATCTGTGACATCAGGTAATCTTTATGTCCAAATGCACCAAGCAACTATATGAGAGGTTCTCTCAAGGCTAAGGTGTTCTAACAAAACATCCATGTTAAGTTGAATATAAAGATTGCCTTTTGGTACTGATGTTGCTTCCATCGCTAATAAATAATATTTGTATGTATGTATGTTTGTATGTATTGGTCAGTAGTTCACAAGTCCGAAAAGAAGAACACGTTAAAACTTTAGAGCAGTAACAACCTTTTAAGTGTGTATGTGTGTGTATATATATACATATATACATGTGTGTGTGTGTGTTTGTGTGTATACACACACATACAAGAAGAGAAAAGGGATTAAAAAATCCAGGCAGATATAAATAAAGCACTCAGTTTTAAACAAATTTGTTTAACTATATCCAACAATCAGAAACCAGTAATTGTAAGATGAATACACATCCAAGGTAACCCCCTCATCTATGACAAATAGATCCAAATAGCCTTTAGAAGAAATTCAGAGAATTAGACAATAAAAATAGGATAGAGAAAATCACATCTTTAATTGATGAATTCACCATACAATGGTGACAATCGCTCCTGTTGTACAAGGCAATCTGAAATGAGTTAAATTCAAAGTGAACTTAGAAAATATCTCCAGTATACAAATGCATCCAAAAAGAACATTGTTCACTGTTCTGTAACTACAGCTGTTGTGGCAAGTTTTACAGCCATGAGTTTGATTTTCTTTTCCATAGAAAAAGGTTTCAAACAATCTTAGTTTGAGGTATTTTCAAACAGCAATTTTGTTGATTGGTTCATTTCTTCTACGAAAGAAAATAAGACATTCACAAAAGGTATGGATTTCTCATTTACTTTGCATTTAATCACATGTGGTGTTTTGTTATCTTTCAAATTCCATACATAGCTAGCCAACTTAGTAGCTTTACTTTTGCCCTTATGTCGGAAGGGGGCTATGTGATTGCCAGAGCAATTTTTAAATTCACCTTCATATAATATAAGTCTTCTTTTCTGTTGTATTATTATTTAGGATTGCAGTAACTTCTGCCTCACATATGATAGATTAAATCATATATCGTTGGTCAAGTAGACAGGATCTTGGGTTGCAACTGGATTTAGGCTCTTAAAGATATGTATTATGCCCTTTAAATAAACAATGTATGTGTGTGTGTGTGTGTGTGTGTGAGTGGTCGGCATTAGGAAGGGCATCCAGCTGTAGAAACTCTGCCAGATTAGATTGGAGCCTGGTGCAGCCATCTGTCAAACCGTCCAACCCATGCCAGCATGGAAAGCAGACGTTAAACAATGATGATGATGATGGTATAAACCATTGGCCCTTGAGTCATTCTGTAACTTCTGCTAATGATGATTAAACAGCCTCTCTCTATATATACTCATGTTTTAAGATCCGTTTTCTTGTTGCAACAGGAAAATAGAACTGTTTGTATATGTCCGCATACATGCATATATATATGTAAACTTGTCAATGCACTTGATTTTGTCTTGTCCAAGACTGACAAGTTCTGCTTGGGTACCACCATTTGACATGGCTTTGGTCTTTTCAGCATTAATCTGCGATCCTGCTTTCACCTCTTAACTGTAAAGGCCATCTGTCATGGCCTGTAGTGTTTCTCTATTGGAGCTTAATAAGGACAAGTCATCTACAAAATCAAAGCCCATCTGTCTTTTCACTCCCCATGATATTCTAAAACTATCCATTGCTTCGCATCAGGAACAGAAATGGTGACAAGATACAACCCTGTTTCACTCCAGTAACAGTTTTGGATATATCTCTGCTTCTACTGCTCTTCTTCACACAAGACTGAGTTTTTATTCACAGACTTAAAGATGTTGATATATCTGCTTGGAACTCCTTAGATTCTCAGAATATTCCAGAGTGAATCTTGGTGAATTCTGTCAAATGCTTTCTTTAAAAAAAATGAAATCAATAAACAGCTGCAGTCTATGTTTTCTACTTTGCTCAGTTATATTCCACAACATGAAAATCTGTCCCACACAAGACCTGCCACTCCAAAATCCTGTCTGCTTCTCTCTCAACACAGTTTCAATCTCCTTCTTTAATCTATTCAGCAGGACACAGCTGTAATGCCATGCCAGCTGTTACAGTTCACCAGATTATCTTTTGGGGGTAATGGAACCATCATTCCATGCTTTCGATCATCTTGTAGGTCCTCCTGCATCTAAACAAGGCTAAACAGAACGTTGATAAGGTTGCCTGTCTTGGAAGCTATAGTTTCAAGTAGTATGATGCAAAAGTCAGTGATAACCAGGATAGGTGAAACAACATCAGTATTCCAATACCTTCGTCCAATATGGAGATCAAAAACCATCAGTAAGAAGATAAAACTTCAGCTGTACTCAGCTCTTGTTATACCAACAGGCATCTACTCCTGTGAAACCTGGAAGAAGACAGCAAAGGTCTCTCAATTGCTGGACATGTTCCCTCAATGCTGTCTACATTCAATGCTGGGTATTGCTTAGGAGGAAAGAGTGAGAAACAAAGAGGTGATGAGACGAGCCTGGGAAGTTTGCAGGAAATGGTGATTAAGAGGCAGATAGAGTTTACTGGCAGGAGAGACAGGTTACCATTGTGATGGAGTGGATGCCAGAGACTGAAGGGAAGACCAAGGAAGATGTATGTTTCAGGAAAACATGAAAGCAAAAGGATCTGGCCCAAGTGGAGTCAGGAAGAAGGCAAGCAATCAGGATGTCTGGAGATTCAGAGAAGGCTCGTTACCTGTTGTGCAGAAAACACTGGAGGATCTAAGAGCTAAGATGTGTGTGTGTGTGTGAGAGAGAGAGAGAGAGAGAGAGAGTAAAGCATATATTATATTTAATATTCCAAAGGTCTTCGGAAAGAAGTTGTCAGCTAAATTCTGTATAGAAAGAGCTTTACTTGTTCTTCTCAAATCTGTTCTGCAGAAAGTTCTGAAAGCCTGTAAAGATTATCTGTCCAAGACTATAATAAGTTCCATTTTCTAGTTGAAACTAAAATGAAATTGTTTGAGAGGAAATCTTTATATATAAAATTGAAGTTGTGTGTGTGAGACTCTGTCTCCTCCGATTTAGATTCCTAACTACTCCCACATTTTGCGGTGCCGTTTAACCAAAAGTGGGTATCTTATAGTCGTCATTCATATCGAGCCCTTCTGGGTATTAGCGCGCGTCTACGATGAGTCTACGGTTTCAAAAAAAATTTACCATCATTTTTCCGCATTTTTAATGATTTTTGCTCGGATTATATAAGGGAAGTAACTCTCTAAAAATGCTTATATAGTTATTTCCCTTACAAACCCGAGCAACGCCAGGTGATACAGCTAGTATTTACTAAGTTAATTCAGTTGAAAATTACAATAGTTTTGGTTCTAAAATCATTCTTTAAATTTCATCTCAAAAATGTAAAGAGCATCACCATGAACAGTACCATTGTTAAGTGTTCTTCACCAGTGTGATGCTATTCTGATAAACAAAAGTATTTGGTAAGGAGTAATTCCTAAAATGTTGATTGCAATAAATGGAAATATTTGTTTTAGGTTTTCACATAGAAGACTTTTCTAAATCAGTTGGATGTTAAAAATGTCTTTTTAATAAACTTTTTTTTACTATATTTAATAAAAATTACAAGAAAATGATGAAACAAAAAATATATAACAATAAAATAAAATGTTGGTAAAAAATAGAAAATATTTCTTCAGAAGAATATTTAAAACATCAAACAATTTAGCTTTAAGATGGAATTTATTTTAAATGGAATCATTTGTAAGAATTTAAAGGTCAAAGAGATAAAAAAAAAATTTATTCCAGCTTGCTAATTAATTATTAGTTAGTTTTCGAGCCTGATATTGACAAGAAGATTTTATAGCCATTTTTTTCATTAAATAGATGTCAGTGTTTTATGATTCTCTAAGAGACAGTTCTTTGAACAGTTATGTAGGTAAATGTTTGGACATTTGGTTTAGATTTCACCTATTTAGAGGTTAAATATCAATCAACATGATAGCAGTCAATATTCATTGACACAGCCACACATAAAGGATAAATACACATGGATATTGTCATTAGCTTGCCCTGTCTTTAAATTGATTTAAAAGGAGAATAATAGACAAAAATGGATAATTTTTGTGTATTTGCTCAGATTTAAGTATTCCAATTGACTCATTCATATTTACTGGTTATTGATTTTGCAATCATAATTAAATGTAGAAAGAAGAGTTCAATTACTATAGCATCTTGTAGACAGATGTTTTCATGATCCTTAAAGGTTGCAGCCTGTTTAAGTTTGGGTATTTTGTCTTACAAGCTTCCAAAAAAGTCTTCAGGTTGTAATCTCCATAGGTAATGCAAAAATTTCCAAGGGTATACCTTATGTATAAATGCTATGATTTGGAACAGAATATCAAAATATTAAGAATTCAATACAAAACTTGCAGGATTATATCTTTTGAAAGTTTTCCTGAATTTATGATTTTAGTGCTTATTGATTGATTTCTTCTAAGATAAAATTCCCATGATCTCTTCCAGGCACAAATAGCAGATCTTTCCACTAGCATCATCCAGAAAAGCAGTCCATAATACAATCCAGGAGATGTTATATTCAATCTGTATGTGTGTATATGTTTGTGTGTTTATATATTATTATTATTTTTCAGCGTACGTCTCTGGCACAACAATCCACATTACCATTTAAAAGGGTTCCGGCTCTGACTGCTCCTCCTCCAAAACCCCCAAGAGCAGTTGGAGACAAACGGTTGTTTGTGAAAATTATTAAAGCAACAAGTCTTGGAGGAAGAGATGTTGGTAAGTAAATCAGTCTAAAATATGATGGGGGAGGGGTGTGGTTGGGTGGCAGTGGCATATAAACTAGATGCAAACCACCACATCTCCATGCAATGTCATTTCAAGTGATTCTACCAATTTAACACTGATTGATGTTTTCTTGGCTAGATTTGATCTCAAAAACATAACAAATAACCACTTTTAATTCGTTAATTCTATCAGCTCTGCCTCCCTTATTATCATTGATGACAATGGCAGTGATTCGTCATCATGATAACAACAATGATGTTGATGACAGGCAAAGGAAGTGACTGATTAAATTGAACCCAGCAGTTTTATTGACTCTTGATGTATAGAAGCTAAAGTCTACCTTGACTGGATGTATAATTTCGTACAACTAGAACGCACACTGCCAAAAGTTTACCATAGAAAATCTATGAACATCATTAAAACATTGTTAACAAGAGATTTTTGTGGCACTTGTCTAAGCATTTTGTCCATCATTATGTTCTGAGTTCAACTGCTGCTTAGTTGAATTTTTCCTTTCATCCTTTCCAGGTCAACGAAATAAGTACCCCTTTATCACCCAAATTTCAGACTTTATGCCTATAATAGAAAGGAGTGTTGTTGTTGTTGTTAAGGCAGCAAGCTGGCAGAATGCTTAGCAGCATTTCTCTTGACTTATTATACTCTGGCTTTAAGTTGCACTGAGGTTGGATTTGTCTTTCATGATTTTGAGGTCAGTAAAACAAGTACCAGTTGAGCACTTGGGGTTGATGTAATTGATTTACCCCAACCCCTAAAATTGCTGGCCTTGTGCCAAAATATGAAACCGTTATCATTATTATTAAGGCTGTGAACTAGCAGCATCAGCAGACAAAATGCTTGCAACTTATTACAAACTAAGTTCAAATGCTACCAAGGTTGACTTTGCCGTTCATTCTTTCCAGGTTGATAAAATAAGTACCAGCTCTGCATTGGGGTTGATGGTATTGATTAGCCTGCTCTCCCAAAATGTCAAGACTTGTTTCTATGGAAGAAAGGATTATTATTTGCTCATGATGAATGTGTTTTGTTTTTTTTTAATTTCAGGAACAGGTGACCCATTCTGTGTGATTATAATGGATAGCCCCTACCAAAAATATGAGACCACAGTCGTCAGAAATACTGTCAGTCCATTTTGGGACGAACACTTCCTCTTGTGAGTTCTTTTAAATGGTTTTTAATGTAGCACCACATTGGTTCGTGATTGCTCTTCTACTGATGTTAGTCCAAACTAACACCAACATTTATAACCAAGGATATATCTATATTATACCCTCAAGGGACACTGGGAGGGGTAAGAATAAGTGGGGCGGATGCAGAAGTTTGGACTGAGTGGGTAGGCAGGGTAGAGGTGGCTGAGGCAAATGATGGAGTGAAATATAGTCTCAGGGACAGAAGTTGTGGTAGATATGGGAGGGTATTGAGGATGATAACAGATAAGAGAGGTGTTAAGTGATGGAGAACAACAGAGGGGAGAGAATGCACGGGAAAGTGGTGGTTAGTGGAGACGGTATGTGAGGGAAGATGTAGATGTTTTCGATCTTGTTTGGATTCTTTGCAATCAAATTTGAATTTTTCAATTGGTGCTCAAGCTGTGAAAAAAAAAAGAGTTAAACTATATCAGCTGTAAGGGAATACATGTCTATCTTATGTAACTGGTTTAGTAGAGCCCACCAATCGATATCTGAAAAGTTCGATGAAATAACTCATGAACACTTCTACCAAAAGATGCTCCATTACGACGACTGGCCTGAACAAGGGGAGATAATAAACGAATGATTCTTTTTCAATTATCTCCCCTTGTTCAGACCGTAGACGTAATGGAGCATCTTTTGGTAGAAGTGTTCATGAGTTATTTCATCGGACTTTTCAGATATCAGTTGGTCGGCTCTACTGGACCAGTTAGATAAGATAGACATGTATTCCCTTACAGCTGATATAGTTTAACTCTTGAGCACCAACTGAAAAATTCAAATTTGATGGCAAAGAATTCAAATTAGATCGAAAATATCAATAAGTGATTCAGGTGTGGGAAGGAGGTAACTAAGAAGGCCGAGGGATGTGGTATGCACCTATTTTGCTCTCAGGTGATAGAGAGGTTTCAGGTGTTAGGGGATGAAAGGTGGAGGTAGATGTTTGTCAGGGCAGAGAGGACGCTGGTGGGTGTGAGGCTGAGCCCCCTCACAGACAAGTATTAACCAAGATGCTGTAGGATATCAATTCTACTGTGGTGAATGGGTCTTTCTGGGTACAGCTAGGCACCAGATTTCATGGTCCTTTGTCATCTACTTCATAATGCTTAGCTTCGTATATTTCATCATCATCATCATTTAATGTCTGTTTTACCATGCTGGCATGGGTTGGACGGTTTGACAGGAGCTGGCCAGGCAGAAGTCTGCACTTGGCTTCAGTGTGTTTTGGTATGGTTTTTATGACTGGATTCCCTTCTTAACACCAACCACTGGACTGAGTGCTTTTTACGTGGCACCAGCGCAGGCAAGGTCAGTTTTGGCATGGTTTTTACAGCTGGATGTCCTTCGTAATACCAACCAAGTGACAAGTTACCATTCTAAAGTATGAAAACCACTCATAAACTGGTGTTCTAAGCTGGTTGAAGCATGACAACTGTTTCAGCAGCCATTTTCCCCAGCAGAAAACAGAATTTCATGGAAACATGCTGTTCCTTCATTTCAGCCATCACAAAAATCAACGAACAGGAAAGAAACAAAGACACACCACTTGGCAGTATGACTTTACTCAACAACACCGGCTGGCACACTGATGCCTGAGGGATGCATCAAGTGGCTTCTAGAAGCAGAAGCTTGAACTACAACAGGCTTGTCCCACAGAGAATGTTTCCAGTTATTTTTGTGTACCCCCTTGAATATATATACGAGACAGTCACAGAAATTATTGTAGGCTTCTTCCAGGCTGGCTCTTGTGAAACCGTCCCACCCATACCAGCATGGAAGGCAGATATTAAATGACGATGATGATATATGTAGTCCTACTGCATAGTACCTTGGGCAAGTGTCTCCTACTATAGCCTCGGGCTGACCAAAGCCTTGTGAGTGAATTTGGTAGACGGAAACTGAAAGAAGCCCATCGTATGTATATATATATATATATTTATGCATATGTTTGTGTGTCTATGTCCCTCCACCATTGCTTGACAACCGATGTTGGTATCTTCACGTCCTTGTAACTTAGCAGTTTAGCAAAAGAGACCAATAAAATAAGTACTAGGCTTACAAAGAATAAGTCCTGGAGTCGATTTGTTTGACTAAGGGCAGTGCTCCAGCTTGGCTGCAGTCAATTGACTGAAACAAATAAAAGAATATGTATATCATCATCTACCTTCCATGCTGGCATGGGTGGAACGGTTTCACAAGAACTGGCCAGGCAGAAGCCTGCACCAGACTTCTGTCACGGTTTTATAGATATACAGCAAGGTGTAAATAATGGCCATTACATATTTTTCTTTATTTGGCCTACAGTAGTCATTATAGGTACATTACTCAATTGGTCTTTGAGTGTGTGCGTGCATGTGTGTGTGTGTGTGCATGTATGTATCTATGTGCATATATATGTATATGTGTTTATTGGTGTGTATGTATCTCTGGGTCTATGTTTGTATGCTGAATAAATTGTTCTCTATATTCTTGTTGTTGTTTTTTTTCCTCAGGGATGTTTCTCCAGCATCAACCCTTCTTCGTTTCGAGTTGTATGACAAAGGAAAGTCCCCAGCTGGTAAGTTCATGCAAACCTTACACCCACCACTACCATCTGTTTAGAAAGAAACACTTACTAGCTAAGTAATCATGGTAGACTTAGACACTCTAATTTCTCATAAATTCAATCCCAATCCATTTGAAATATCATCAAACGCCTCAGTTTACCTTCCAGGTTTCCCCTGCTTCTTACAGAAATATTTCATTAGATCTCTCTCATTAAACTAATATTTGATTAACCAGTGATAAACGTTAGCAGCTGAAATAAAGCTTATCTCTAAGAAGGGGGCAATATATGTATAGGGGACTCTACAAGTCTACTTCCTTAAGCCCCTTTTACTGCCTGTGGAGCAAAGGCCATCAACATCTTTTCTTCTGTTGTTGACTCTGGTCTGTCTTTAAATGAGGGAAAGGTTCACTCTTCCAGGTTTTGTTCGTTTTGAATTGTCATCAATGCTTCTGTAACTTTGCTTTTTTCTAGGTACAAGTGTTGGCTCTATGTGAACCCCTTTTGACCTCTAAGAATAGTGGCTCATATTAGTCTGGTTCTATCTTTTGACCTCCTAGGAGCTTTCACTCTGCTGACATACTTCCCAGAATCATTGAAGCAGACAAACCAACACACAGTGGCAAGTCTGGAGCTTGTGGTAGTCTACAAATACAGGAAACAGCATAGACATAGGGAGCCACATAAGTAAAGGGAGCTATATAATAATGGAAAATTATACAAATATAAGGAACTGTTTCAAAAATTGTATTTTATTAGTGTTCTACTCACCCAAATTACGAATTAATCATTTATTCATAAAATGTATTTGCTATTTCCAGAAACTTCCATGACAACCAATTTATATTCCTTTGTCGCTCTGCTTCTTCAGATTCTAACTTTTTCTTACTCTGTTGCTACTTCCTCAATAATATGGTCATGAACCATCTGTCATAGACATTGGTGAATATTTCCTGAAATATATTCCTCCTTGCAACCATTTCTTCTAGTTCCTTTATTCTGCAAATCCACTGGTCTTACCCAACATCTTTCCCAACATCATAGGGGATGCTTGCAATTTTGATTCCTTCATTTTTACCAAAAAATATGAAATGAGTAATTAATAGAGACAGAAACTTTATTAATACCAAAAAATGATTTTGTCTCCAACTTAAGACAGAGGTTGTGTTAGAACACAAAATACTGCAGTATTTGCCTTGAGAGGATTAACACAACCTGCATGTTAAGTTGTGGATTAAGATTACCTTTTGGTTTTAATATTGCTTCTGTTTCTATTAATTATTTTTTAATAAGCCCACTGACTATTTGAGACACCAGAGCCTGGGCAGACACTGATATTCTATCGATTGTTGATGGGAGATTCAGCTGTTATGCCACTACTGGACATCTGTCACTGAGAAACCCACAGCTGGGTGAAGTCATGGCGTCTGGCAGTTCTGGTGGTCATAACAGATGGTTCTTTTTGTTGATGATATAAATACAATTGCTTTTATACACCACAAGTTCTTATGAGAGATCTTCTCAAACTAAATAAAAGCAGTTTTCTGTGTTCTAAGAGAACCCCACATTAAGCTGGAGATGAAGATCATCTTTTATCAAAGAGGGTTTTAAATAATTTTGAACCAGGATGAAATAATAGACATGATGGTGGTGGTGGCGATGACAATGATGATGATGATGATGATGATGATGATGACGATGACGACGACGACGACGACGACGACGACGACGACGACGACGACGACGCCGCCGCCGCTGCTGCTGCTGCTGCTGACAACACCTTCAAGATAGTGATGGCTGCAACAGTACTAGTGTTGGTGCTGTTGTTGTTGAATGTTTTGTTATGCTTTACAGTTATGACTATTTTAGTTGAATTATGGACTAAATGATGAAACATTTTTATTTATAAATCCTCATGTGACCATCTCATTCATATTATAAAACCATTTTAAAGATGGTGGATTCACAGAACCATATGAGTTCCCACAAAATGTTTTATGATATTTAGTGTGAGTCCTTTAAAAACCCACCTTCACTGGAAGGGTGATATTTTGTCTTTTGCTCCTTTCCTGAAGTACTGGTCTCTGCCAGACATCTTCAAACCAAAGAGTGCAGCTAGAAATTTCAAACCAATCTTATTAATACCACTGAAAATTTTAAATATGAGACTCTAAACTCCAAGAGTTCTGTGTTCTTGTCAGGAGCAACTATTCCTGGTATTATTAGCATTTGAAGACACAGTGATGAAGCAATTTCAGACAAATTCTATAATTAGTGGCACATCTGATATCATGTCTGATGAGAAAAAAATGACAAAAAAAAATTTTTTGAAATAATAAGTTTATGGCAACAGTTTCTGTTGAATGGAATTTTTGAAAAGATCCTTAAGAAACTACTCTTCATTGTTTAATGTCATTTAGTCTTAATGACTGAGATGATCACTTCTAGTTTCACTTTCTTGCATTAATTTTGCTCAACAAATTTTTTCTGTTAATTGAAGATGAATTCCTTGGAGATGCAACAATCTACATTGAAGATGTCCGGAAAACTCCAAGCAGTCGACAGATTATTCCCTTACAGAGTCCTTCTGGCAGTATGGAATACCAAGTCGGCTCTTTAACAGTAGAGGTAAGTATAGTAACATCTTTATTCTAATTACATTGAGTAACTGTATGAGATGGGAAGTTCCAACAATAACCTGCCTCAGGAAGGAAGCTTACGATAGGTTATTGAGATGAATGATAAGGGTGGCTTACGTTGGGGCCTCATGAATATTTTCAGTTTAATGGTAAGCTTTATTTAGGACATAATCAAGTGATACACACTTCATAATTGTCTTTGGTTATTGTGACAATAAGAGGAGTATCGAAATTTAGGGCTCAGTTATTATGACAATAACAGGAGTACAAAGATATGGAAGATGGTTGGGATGACAGTAACATCTCACTCCACCTAACTGTAAACAGGTACCACATTGCAGCTCAGTCCATCTAACTGTATACAGCTACCACATCACAAGTACTACAAGATGAAACACTATGACAAGCTGCAGGAACAGAGGAAAGTTGATATGTCTATTGGACTGCTGTATGATGCTCAACCAATCAATATGGCTAGGGCAGGGAGTGGAGAACCTTATTTGTCTGGTTTCATTGTAATATGCCGCATAAATACATTGAAGTGATGCATCATGGGGTCTAATATGACACTGAATATGGTGGCTAATTTAAATACAGTTTCAACAAAAACTGAAGATGGGAATTTGAGTTTGTTCAGGTTTCATTTTATTTAACTTTCAGTTCCTTCTCATGGAACCCTTTGAAGTAGAACAATACATGGACTCTGCTCTAGGACCAAAGAATCTCAGAAACAACCAGACCTCTCCACGCCGCCGAGTTGAAGTGTCACGCACCATAACACCTGGTGGGACGGTAGTTACCACAACTACCACCACTACCCAGCGGCCACAGTACGGCACCCTTCTTCCCGGCAATCAGAGTAAGTGCGATATTTCCAAACAAGATCTAACCATTTTGTTCTTTGTTTTAATGTTTAAACTGCTAGTAGTCAGCATGGTGTGAGTAAAATTCCACTCCATCAATTGAGTCTGAGAGTTTGTCAAGAATATTTTCCCATCTGTGAATTTATAGCCAATTTTAGTCAAAGTAACAATTTATTGGCTCACCTCTAATTGGCAATTTGTCCTTTGTCTCAGAAAACTGTGAAAGCTTGAATATGTTATGACAATATTTCTTCATTGAAATATCCATTTTATGGTAAACAGAGCAGGAGAAGGTATCCCCCACTCTTGCTTAGATTATTCCAACCATTTTTATTGATATTCCATTGATACTTTTTGGAGAAAACAATGGAATATTTTTATTTTTCCTTTCCATTAAGTTTATTTCTATATTTTGATTGCTAATAATAATTTACTTATCTATTGTTAATACTTTACAATTAACAATCTAATTGTTTTTGATACCTTAACTCATTAACTATTATTGTTTATATATTCCAATTAATGATTTACTAACTGTTGACAACTCATAATTAATAATGGACTCGTTAGAATTATTTTTAGTGAGGCCCACTGGTAGAATTAGTTGACTAAATCCCTTCGAGTAATTAAGTTCCTTAACATTCTGAGCCCAGATCTGGCTGAAGTCCTTCCATGGTCAATAATCTCAACCACAGGAATCCCTGTTGACCATGTTCCATCCTTGACTCCATATATCAGAAGACTTGGTGCTGAACATGGCCAACACTGGAGAATATCAAACTCCAAACATTGAACTTTTAGTTATATACTTTTAGCTTCTGATTTCAAATCTCATCAAGTTTATTTTACTACATTTTATTCCCCTAGTGTCAGTACTTGTAATATGCTGGTGTTCATCCTATCAACTATAGGCATAAACTGTCTTGTTTAACCCCAGGTCAGTCCTGTTCAAACAGACCCTATGATCAAATATAATCCTGTCATGATCAGTCTATCAGCTATATTAATGATTATATTCTTCGATGTGTCTTTCCTTTCTTTTATGATGGAAGGGAATTTGTCTGCTATTTCTCGGTGGAATGATTATTTAGCCCTTTAGTGTTCGCATTATTCTGCCAAAATTAATCCCTTTTCATCCACTTTGTTTTGAACTAATCATGCATTATCTTGTAGCTATGAGATTTTGATGAGGTAGCTGTTAATTTTTAAAACGATATTGTAGGGTTGGTGTGAGAGACCAGATCTGGCCAGTTTGAACATAAAACAGGCAGAATACTTTTGGCCAGATATGGCCGGTTTAAATACTAAAGGGTTAAAAGCTCTCCCTATTGGCTCATACAGGAGTCAAATGTTTAGAAGCTTCCCTATGGCCAATCTTAATTGCTGTTCAAATTGTTTGTGAACTAGAAACCCCTTCATGTTTAACTTAAAGTGGGTACAGGGGTATTGAAAAAAGCCTTCAGTCAATGTATCCTTGATTTCACTATCAAATTTATAAATTTCCGATCAACAAATCAAACATTACCTCCTCCCTACCTTATTCTCCCTCTCCTCTCTCTCTCTCTCTCTCTCTCTCTCATCATTCCCACCTCTTCCCATCCTCTTACCTCCACCTGTTTATGTAATCCTAAATCCCTCCCTTAACACCTAAGTGTAGGAAAACCTAAATTGAACCCCACCTGCTATCTCCCTCCACCCCACCCCTCTTGCTCCCCGTGCCTCTGTAACAATGGAAATAATATATGAGTGTCCCACTGTACTGCTGTCACATGTAACACAACCTTGTTTGACTTTACAATTATTACATGTTACATCATACCACTGTAAGCAAGTAACACTACTTTAAACTATATCACTGTCACCTGTAACACAGCCATGTTACACATGTAACACTATATGTTTCTCATAAAATATTCTTCTTGTATGTGTGGTCGGGTACAGGGGTGTTTATGGCTCTGCATTGAACTGTGTGTGGCTGTGTATATGGTTGTGTGTGTGTGGCTGTGTGTTGCTCCCTTTTCCACTACTCCCATGGACCCTACAAAATATGATCGAGTGTGTAGCCTTTATGTCCATCATCTTATAACTGTCAGTCTATGTGTGCATGATGCCTTTGTATAGAAATGCCTCCAAACGAGTGTGTATATAAATGTATGTATGTTTATATTTCTCCAGGACTGATCATATCCTTCTTAATCCAAACACACACACACACACACACAAACTCCTGTCCCTTTCCTTCATGCATGACCCACTCCTTTTCATTCACTCCCCTCTAATGTATATTAACAGAAATATACCAATCATATAATAATGGTTGTGTTGTTTCAGTAAGACATAACAGCATCGAAGCAAGTGTGCTCCAAGTTCAGTCTGTTGTACAGGATCTGGCCAAGGGTCTTATGTCATGGGTCCTTTCTCTCCTCCCCATCTGTCTTGTGGAACCTATACAATCATGAGTGCAGCATTTGCATCCCTGACTTTGTCATTAAATAGAATCTTATTAAAAGGGTCACAGTGATCTAATAGTGTCTTTTGAGGGGTTGTGTCAGCCATAAACATCGAAAGACGGTTGTGAACGATGAGGCAAGTTTCAAGTCACATGACCTGTGCACAGAATGTGAATACATTTATGATAACAGGTGTTTCATTGTGTTTCTGGACCACAAACTGCATTAATCCAGGTGACTGGACTGTAGTGGGCCATGTCGCTGGACTATATTTATTAGATCATACTTCTGCTCGCTCGCTCTCTCTCTCTCTCTCTCTCTCTCTCTCTCTCTCTCTCTCTCTCTCTCTCTCTCTCTCTCTCTCTCTCTCTCTCTCTCTCTCTCTCTCTCTCTCTCTCTCTCTCTCTCTCTCTCTCTCTCTCTATCTATCTATCTATCTATCTATCTCTATCTATCTATCTATCTATCTATAATTGTAATATTTATATTTATCCCAGCGCAGGGGTAGAGCAAGTTTGGATCCTCGACTGAGAAATCCCTGTGTCTATTTTATATAATTCTAAAACCATCAAATTGGGCAAATGTTTATCAATATCACATTTGGTGATGTTATTTCATCAGTTTTACATCAGCTTCATTCCTGGTGCCTGGTGTTGGAGCACACTTACTGAGCCAGTTTCCTGAGTTATGATGCCACTGTAGTGCTCAGTAGAATATTTTTGCTCAATCCTACTGAGGGAAAGGATTTGTCTTTTGAATGATGTAAATGTAACATCATCATCAGCATCGCACCATTAATATCAGTGTAAATACACACACACTCACACATACAACATTCTTCCCTACACTTTCATCTGCAAGACTTTGGATGCTTTAAGGTCCTGACAGAAGACACTTACCCAAGGTGCCACATAAAGAAATTGAACCCAAAATCACATATTTATGAAGTAAACCTCATACCACACAACCATCCCTGCTGTTCAACTAAAGCTTTTGCCTACAGTAGCTTGGTTTTCCTTGAAGCCACCCATTTAAATACTAATAACTAGACTTAATTAACTTTGCTTAACTAAAATGGTTGGTTAAGAGTTGGCACTTCCTACATGAATTGGCCAAACAGCAAGAATTGTTCTTTTGATTCATTTCAGCTTTAGAGTTACCAAAATGTTATTATTTTCGGTTTATTTTAAGGATTTTTATCTGTAGCTGTTGTTGTTGTTGTTATCCACCCTGCACCCGGCTAGTTTTGCATGTTTCCAATATTTTAGGTGTGCCGTGTGTCGTAGAAAAACTTAGTCCTTATTCTGAAAGTAGTAAAAACTCTCCAAGTACCAACCAGTCTTCTCCGTCGTTTGGAGGACGGACAGATAAACAGGAATCTTCAGGTAATAAGTGTTTTTGTTTTTGTTGTCTTGTGATTTTGATTATTGTTGTTGTTGTTATCCTCATAGTCAGCGAGATGGTGAAAATATCTGGCAGAATAGGGCCCACTGCCATACTGACCCATGTAATACAAGCAGGTGTCATATACAATGATTAGTGTAGCAGTATCATCATTAATTGTTCGAAAGTCCCAGGAGGTATTTTAGGAAGAATAAATTGAGGGACCAAGTTATGAGCAAAAGAGAAAATGTTATAGTACGACTAATTGGCATGTGAATTAATTTATGAGTGTTGAAATTCACAAAGGATTGATTAGTGACCACGCCTCACAGTCTGCTAGAGAAGACCTGTCCACATAAGCATAGAAAAACATGCAAAAATGATGATAATGCTTAATATTATTATAATTTTGTCAGATTCTATCTTTGCTTTAAAAAAAGTTAGAAAAAATGCCTGGTGCCAGTTGCAACTAACTGCAAATGAGAAGTGACAGGAGATAATGTGTGAAATTCACCTGCCATTGAGGCAAAGCTAGTCTGACTGTCCAGAGATAAGAGGACAACTGGAGACATATCTCTGGCTCAGTGGACATCACCAGCATTACAGTTGTAGTTGGACTCCAGCAGATGAGATACTCGGACATATAGAAACAGCAAACAGAGTTAAAAAATGTTTATGATCTTTGCTAATTTATATAAAATAAATGAAAATAAACTCAAAGAAATCATTCAGAATAACTCTGCAGCATGGAAATCAACAATAGAGACATTAAAGGTATATTAAATACCGTACAAGGTAGGTTCTTGTTTTATTGAAAATGTCTTCCTTTTAAGAAAAGAGTAAACTAATGCCTTGTGGTAATTGTGATCGACTTCATATCAGAGGAAAAGACAATCTCTGAAACAAATTACGTACGAAAAGCATTTGTTCACCAAAATATATCTCATCATATTCTACTGTCTGATGTCATCGTTGAACTTGAGGCTCAATTCCATGCTTCTACCATTTTGCTGATTAACAGGTAAAAAAAAACCTGCACCTGTTTTCAACCTAATCCAAATTGTTGAATCATCATCCATACAGGAAATGAGCCATGACTCAGGAAAGGTGGTCATCTGATGGGTAGGGTGAGGATCTAACACAACCTGTATGTCAAGTTGTAGATTAAGATTACCTGTTATTATTAATACTGCTTCCGTCTTTATCAAATATTTCTTAATAAGCCCACTGACTATTTGCATTGTGGAAGGATTCCAACCACCATCACCACCACCACCCCCTCATGGGATTAAAAGTGGACAGACACATTGCAATAAAATAAGACCTGTCAGAGTTCAGGGTAAGCAGTTCACCATGAGCCATTGACAGAGAGCGTTGTTTATCCTCAGGCGACAGGAATAAGAACTGCGCCCTGTGAATACTTTCTTTCCCCAGTCTTTGTGGAATTATTTATCCAACAAAGGAGATAAAAGTGGCAACAAGTTGTTTGCATTGGTTGTTTAGATTTTTTTTTTTTTTTTTTTGGTACGAAACCAAGGAAAAATTCATTTTAACACTGAAGACTTATTAGCCTCCATGATACAGTTGCAACAATAACAGCTGCTGCAACAGTAACTACAACAACAACAACAACAAGACCAACAGTTGTGGG